>NC_046154.1:173234277-173516777 GCF_011064425.1 Rattus rattus | reverse complement strand
CACCCCAGACAGAGGTTTGACTCAGTGGTAGCAAACATGAGACCACAGGGCCCTGATTCTGACCCTCAGACCCCTCCACACACACATATGCACATACTCACACACACACACAAATCACACATACATGCAGGCATGCACGCACTCACGCACGCACAATTTATCTGGACAGCGCATCACCTAGAGGAAGAGGCAGTTCCAGGACCCAGATGAGCTGTTAGCTCCAGACTCCCTAAGGTTCCATATCTCTATCCACCAACTTAAAATGAGCCTATGTATCTCTCCCAGAGAGATGGCTTGTGGCTACTCTTTCTCTGTTTGCCGATAAAGCTGATCTCTCCAAGGAAGCATAGGAGCGTGCTCAGGGCCTAATGTGAGCAAACCACCTTCCATGTCCCTGGTTGGATTCTTACCATGCACAATCCAAACCTCTGATGTTGAAGGAGTCATGTCAGGACCTAATGTGTTAGCATCCTGGGCCCTATTTATCACAAGACGACTATCCTTCTAGTGGAGGCTTGCCTCTCTTGTGTTACAAGATGTACCCCGCCCCTGAGCCTGCCCTGCAGAGGCATTTAAGGTGATCAAGGGGCCCTGTGGGTACCCCTCACACAGTACTCAGTGAAAAGCCCGCATCCTGGAGCAACTGTGCCTCAGAGCCTGCACCTGAGAGCTCTGGGTGAATTTGTCAGTACTGGGCAACAGCCTAGTCACCCAAGAAGCAGGGTGTCCCTTATTGAAGCCATCAGACTTTCAAACTAGGATGCGAGAAACTATTTTCTGTGTCTTCAGGACTGACTTCAGGAATGTTAACTGTTAGAAGTGCTTTTCCCCCTTCTTCTTTGATGGCTCAGTGGTAGAGCGCTTGCCTAGCAAGCACAAGGCCCTGGGTTCGGTCCCCAGCTCCGAGAAGAAAAAAAAAAAAAAAAAAGGATTCCTTCTTTGATGGCATCTCTATGGGAGCACGGGGACCAAGGCTCCAAGGCCTTTGCGTTCCAAGCACCAAGCCCACAAACTGCCTAAAAAAAAAAAAATCAATCATTGATTCTATACACAAGTGGACTTCATTTCATATCTACTGATGTCTAAAACTTTCAAACTAGGAATGGGCTTCTTGGCACTCGAGAGGCTGAGGCCAGTCTGGAAGACAAATGAGACCTTATCTAGCTCTTTTCCAAATTGAATATTTAAGAAATCGTGTGTGTGTGTGTGTGTGTGTGTGTGTGTGTGTGTGTGTGTGTGTATGGTCAAAGAATAACTGAAAACCAACTATATTTCATCCACCACGGAGGAGGTTAGGCCAATCTCAAGTGTAATGTAGCTTGTTGTGCCCTACTAGGAATGCTGGCCCAACTGCTAATGCTTGCCGTCATGACGATGGAAGGTCTACTCTATTTCCCTACTTAAAAACAAGAGTAAAGGCACACCTAACAAACTCAATGCACTTCTGAGAGGGTTACGTGGTTAGCACAGGTGCCCAGCTCACAGTGTCCCCTTAAGAAATGTTAATTATCAGTACTTTCTACTATCCTAACGAACACTCAAGCATATCAAATTAAATAAAAGCTCACATGGTTAAGGTACCCAGAGAAGTATTCATAGGAGGAAGATGCACATACGACCCACCTCCTGAACAGAGAACCCTGCCCTCTGACCTTGAAATGCCTTCTAGAAGCCATGGATAAATTCCCAATGTAACAGTAGTGCTTGCAAATTGTTTAATGGAATGTCCCTTTAAAACAAAAATAGATATCTACCAAACGCTAAAGTGTTCGCCAGAAAGAATGAAGCCAGTGGCCTCAAACGAAGTCAGCATCTTCCTGAAGAACAAAACAAACCAATGGAAACCAGAGAGCAATTTTTACCTTCTCTTCAGGGCAGATGGTGTAGTTCTAGGTCTGTAAGATCTAGGCTACTTTCGTGGGCTTCGAGTCATGAGTCTGTGAAAGCTTCAGATGATACTGTTCCAGTTAAAAATAATCACCGAGAAACAAAAAGCAGAAGTATTTGCAAAATTGCTTCGTTCACACCGCCCAACCATGGGTCTTTTCCTGTTTCTCAGATCACTAATCTTTCAGCTCAGCAATTCCCCAAGTGGGTGCCCTGATGACCGTCTGTCCCCAAGATCCCTGGCAATGCAACGTGCTCCAGTCAAGCGATTGTGGGAAGCAACCCTGTGCTTCCCACAAGAGAAGACACAACATCTACTCACATACAGAAGTGCCAGGGCCCCCTCCAGGCCTTCCTTAGAAACTCATCTAGTTTTGTTTACTCCACAATTGCAAGCTCACCACCACTCACGGGCTCCTTGCCCAGACATTCCGTCCCTTCTCCGTGAATTCCACAAAAACAGAGATGGCCGGGGACCAAGAAAGGTTTTCCTGATGTTTTGAAAAATAATTATTTTCTTTATCAAAGGAAGCAGGGAGTAATCAGGTCTAGGAAAACAGATCAGAGATGAGCCAATCAACATCCTAGCATGGAGAAAGGCTATCAAGAGTCCCCGATCCTAACTAAGGAGCTGTTGGTTTCTGACGATGATTTCTGAGGAGGGGGATACTGGTTTTTCTCAAGGATGTAGGCCCTGTTAGGTCAACTGCACTCCAGTGGATGACCTCATACCCCTGAATATATGGATCCCACAAATTGACTAAGTGGGTGATTTTTTTAAAAGGCACAAGTTGAGAGGGTATAGGAAGTTGAAGAGTCAATCTGGGAGGAGTTAATTCTCAAAAGATAGTTATTAAGCATTAACTCTACTGGGTATGGAGACTTCTGCCTGTAATCTCAGCACACAGGGCAGGGTCAGGGGCAGGGGCAGGGTCAGGGTCAGGGTCAGGGGCAGGGGCAGGGGCAGGGGCAGGGGCAGGGGCAGGACTCTGAGTGTGAGACTGGCCTGGGCTGTACAGTGAACTCTCAGCCAGCCTGGGTTGAGTAAAACCCAAACAAACAACAACAAAAAGAAGTGTTAGTTCTTTACTGAGCTTTTTAAAGGGCTAACTGCAAACACGCTTTCATTGCATTCTGTGAGTGATTAAAACTGACAAGGGTGAACCACCTGATGAGCCCTTCCCAGTGTCCTTGAGTGTGAGACTGTCCATTGAGTCCAGATATTAATGAACACTTTATAATCCCACTGAAGAAACTCCAGCAGCTATGAAACACCTCTACATAACCTAGCTGACGACACACCCCCATCATGACCACTCCAGACATGTTTGTTGGCCTTAGAAAGCAGCACCCAGAGGAAGACAAGCCTGAGTGAACTCTACGTGACCCTGCAGCCTTTCGTTACCCCAGAGAGAGGAAGACAAGTTCCTCACAAGCCCTGCAAAAGGCCTGTGACTGGTGCACACAAACCCCTGCATGACTAGTACAATTCAAAACTTTTGTTGTTGCTGTTGCTGTTTTAAAGACTTGTTTAATGTGTGTGAGGGGCTTGTTGACCTGTATGTGGGGGTGTTGTGTGAATCTAATGCCCACAGAGGCAAGAGGAGGGTGTAGGAGCCCCTGGAACTGTAGGTAGATATGGCTGTTATCTACCCTTGCTGCCCTGGGGTGTTACAAGATAAGCCCCCCCATAAAAGACTTCTCTAGGTGACGGTCTTGCCTAAGCTGTTAACCTAAAGAGCTGGCAGGAATAGCACTGTGGCCATAGTAGGGCAACACCAGTGGCTTCAGGAGCTATAAGTCTCAAACTTGAGGTGCACCCAGGGGCTGTAACAGCAACAGGGGTTGTCTGCAGATGTGACTTGGCACTGATTCATGCTGATGATTGTAACAACTGGCAAAGGCTGGGCTCAGGGCCCCACTGAGTACCTGTGGTCTCCAAACCCTGGAGCCGCAGACCCCTAGCTCCAGGCACCTAGTCTACTCTGTGTAACCTGGGATTGCCAGCACCACAAGAGCTCCCTCTTGCTTCTTCAGGATGTCTACCCAGACAGATGGAAAGGGTCCCCGACCATCTAAACAGAAACACTACTTGCTTGGCCGTCTTTGCACGCACCCCTGAGGCAGCAAAGGATGAGCATCACTCGCGTCTAACCCAAGGGAGACCTGAGGTAAGTTCACTGACACACAGAGTAATGGCTATTTGTGCCTAGAGTCACACATGCTATCTCAGCACCAGGTCTCCAGGAGGTGTGCTGTGTGTTCTTACAGATCGGCAGCTGAGTTCCCAGAGCTTTAAAAGCTTAGAAAAAGGCCGCAGAGTAAGTGGAACGAAGATGTAAGCGGAAGTCAGGTCTATCTTTAAAGCCTGAATAGAACACAGTTTAGGTTTTAGAAGAAAAAAAAAAAAATCCTTCCATAGTTAGTATCTTCGTTAGTGTGGGTGGGGGAGGGGATTGAAAGGTAAATAAGGGGAGCTATCAATCACGTGAACCTCAGAGTTATGAAAGCTTTGACTCTTCAGTAACAAAGGTTTTAATTACGCAATTCCTCACAGCTAGCGCCTCTAGCATTTTATGGTAAATAGTTAGCTCAGAATAAAAAACGACCTAATAATTTTAGCACACACATACAGAACCAAAACCCGAGACACAACAGGGGAAAAAAAATAGATGAATCAGATTTCAGCAAAATTAAAAACTTTGTTGCAAAGGGAATTATAATGGTTGGCTTCAGCGGTCAGCCTCGTTGGACTAAGGGCCACAGAAGGCATGGATTAGTGAGGTGTATCTCTGGGTTGGTGTCTGAGGGTGTTTCCAGAGGGGACTTTCCCTGAGGAGTGTAAGACGCACCTTGAAGGCAGGCAACCCCCTCCTATGGGCTGAGTTCCTGGGCAGAATACAAAATGGGAAGCCAAGGGCAGCTGGGCTCCACATGGACAATTCTCTCTTGCTTCCTTATCTGCCGCCATGCGGGCAGACAGCGTCGAACCACCGTATCTTCCTAGCCACCCTGTTTCCCTTGATCCACAAGCCAAAACCATCTCCCCTTCCCCTTCTGCAACTTCCTGTCAGCTACTTGGTCCTGGCAGAGAGAAAGGTCACGTGGAGATAGATAGCATCCACAAGGCGAAACCGTCACGCACGCCAATCACTCCTACAGTTCCAACCACGGAAAGACTGCTGACGGCACACGTTTTTACGTGGGTCTGTGCTCCTTTCTCGTGGCTCCGTACCCAATACAATGCAGGGACGTGTGGTAAATTTATGTTTAGCATTTTGAGGAAGTACAGACCTCTTTTCCACAGTGCTCGCCGGGGGTGGAAGGGTGGGGGTGGGAGAGGGGGAGGGGGTGGGAAGGATGAGGGGTTGGGGGTAGAGGGGGGTGTGGGGAGCACCGGGAAGTGGGGCTCCAATCTCTCCCCACACCCAACAGCACTTCTATTTTTTTTTTTTTAATCTGCTCTTGTGCTTCCGTTTGCATTTCTCTAATCTCTAGTAAGGCTCATCTGGTTCCGTGCTTATTCCCCTACTACGTGTCTTGGGAGAAATGCCTACGTGGTTCCTTGCCCGTTTCCATATGGCTACTCCTATTAGATTATAGTAGTCATTCATGCCTTCATTTGTGACTTACATGAGTACAAAATGATTTCTTCTATTTTGATTCTGATCTCCGAGTCAAGTCAATGTCTCCAGAAAATAACCCTTTCGTTGATCAGGACAACAAACCATATTTTGTTTTTTAACTTACTCACTTTACATTCCCACTCATTGCCCTGCCTTCTGGTCACCCCTGCCCACCATCCTTCCCCTCTCCCCTTCTCCTCTGAGCAGATAGGTGCCCTCGCACCCTGGGTATCCCTCCACCCTGGCACTTCAAACTATGACATTTAAAAAAACAAAAAAAAACAAAAACAAAACAAAACAAAAAAAACCTCCTCTCTTATGAGGTTTTTTATGAGGAGTGGTCAAGGAATTGAGTTGATTATAACAGAGCCTAAAGATTTGAAAATATTCAGGCAGACTGAAAAAAAATGTAAGGGTTGGGTAATTAATGCAGAGTTTTTAAAACCGGGTCTCAATCTGTTGCCCTGGCTGGCCTGGAACTCACCATGGAGACCAAGCTGGCTTCAAACGTACAAAGCTCTTCCCGCCTCTGCTTCCCAAGTGCTGGGATTAAAGAAAGGTGGCGAGCTCTACAGATTTTTTTAAATGACAATTTATCTCCACCTTTTTTCCCACCTATTTTGTTTAAGTCATTGTCACTTTTTCCTAACGGATCTGAATGGTTCTGTAATCCTCACTACGAAAGTACGATGGGCAAAGGCCTGAAAAACCAGACATGTCCCACAAACCATCCGAAAGGAACAATGGTGACCCATGTTGTTCTGGGACCAGAGGGACAGGAGGAAATAAGAAGAAATCTGGGACTGGGGCTAGAGCCCAGTGGTAGAGCATTTGCCTAACATGTGTGAGGCCATAAGTTCAATTCTCAGCTTGGGGAGTGGGTGGAATCTAGGGTCTAAGAAGATGACTTAGTAGGTAAAGTCCAGGTAGGACGTGAGTTCAGGTTTCCAGAACGTACATGAAAAACAGGCACAGCAGTGTTAACCTGTCATCCCAGGGCCAGGGGTGAGAGGTCAGCCAGCCAGTTTAGTCAAATATGGCAATCTCCAGATGAGTTAGAGACTCTGTTTCAAAACATAAAGTGAAAAGTGATAAAGGAAGATTCCAGAAGTCAACCTCTGACCTCCACATGCATGCACATGAATAGGCAAGTACACACACACATACATACACACATGTGCAAACACACATACACATATGCACATATGGCCACCACACACACACACGACCACATATGTGCAAACATACACACACATATGTGCAAACAGACATACACACACACAACCACCCCATACACACACACACAGACACACACGACCACCACACACACACACAACCACATATATGCAAACACATACACACATGTGCAAACACACATCACATATGTAAATAGGACCACATATATGCAAACATCAATACATATACCACACACATTCACACACATGACCACGTATGCCCACACAACACCACAGTGTACCACATAGGCACACACACATGACCACACATGAGCACATATATGCACACATCAACACAGATGACTACACACACATACCACATATATGCATGCATCATACACACATACACCACACACATGACCACATATATGCACACATCGACACACTCACATACACATACACATATACACGTATCACATATATGCACACACATCCTCACTCCCCACATTGCTTTAAAAAGAAAAAAAGCTGGGTAGTTTTAATACCACCCATCCTCAGCTGGACCTGCCTCCTACATGCCTGTGTCATTATGGCCTAGCCAAAATCAAAATACATTTAGTTACAGAGACCTGGACATGGTGTGGGTAAGAACTAAATATGCAGATTTCTTTCTTTATGAGCAGAAAAATTGAGGAAAGAGAAGAAGCAAGATTCAAAGTGATACCAAGGACAAATGTTGGGGAAAACCCAGTAAGATAAAAATAGCAAACTTTCAAAAGACGTAAGTCGTTAACATTATTATTGGTTATCATATTAAATATGAAGCCTGGTAATTTAAGACAGGAATGCTGTAGGATAGATACTGGAGGAATGCCTTGACTAAAGTCTGGAGGAGTCAAAAAAGAGACAGGATTTCGGTCAACTGTAGACCCGGAGAATGTCAACAGCACAAAGGGGGTGCTAAGTACCTGCCAGCCACATAGTCCTTGTGCACGTGAAAAGGGGTTGGCTGGCCCAGCAATGCTCCCTGTCAGACCACATCTGAAGTGTAGATGGGAGATGAACATGAAATGACATAATCTAAAGAGATGCCCAGACTAGCTCTACGCCTAGAATCCAAGTTAAATATGAACCACTCAACACAAACAGAATCAGTAGAAGGGAAGACAAGGCGTTCCAGCCATGTGATATCACCAACGGGTGAAAAATTAATTACAGGCTCTATAAATAAAATATTTACGTGAAATAAACTCTAAACCTTAATACGTCTCAAAAATTGGCTGTTAAAGCTCTCTTTCGCTGGAAATGCCTGGGAGCCCACAGAGGGCGCAGACATGCTCTTCCAATTTAGGCTCCATCCATCAGTGCCTCTAGGTAAGTTTCTAATTCTGAGAATAACTGTGTGTCTCCAGGCTGGTAGAAAGGGGCCTTGGGGTTGAAGCCTCTCCCAGCACATTTTTATATGATGAAGGGTGTGGTGGTTTAAATAGGTTTGGTCCCCATAGACTCATGCGTTTGAACTCCTGGCCCATAAGGAATGGCGCTATTAGGAGGTGTGTCCTTATTGGAGTAGGCGTGGCCTTGTTAGAGGAAGTGTGTCACTGTGAAGGTGCTTTGAGCATATTGGGCAAGTGTGGAAGACAGTCCTTTTCTATTGCTTTTAGATCAAGATGTAGAGCTCTCGGCTTCTCCTCCAGCAACATTTCTGCCTGCGTGCTGCCATGCTTCCCGCCATGATGATAATGGACTGAACCTCTGAAACTGTAAGCCAGGCCCAATGAAATGTTGTCCTTTCTAAGAGCTGCTGTGGTCACGGTGTCTCCTCACAACAATGAAACCCTAAGACAAATGGTGAACCCATCAGAACCTTCTTGGTTGGCCGCGGTGGGAGCCGGCTGCCGGAAGGTGTGCACTAGGTAATTCTCTTCAGTGCCATCTACGTCTAGACGTGGAATACACAGATGCACAATTCTAAAAATCCGCTAAAATAAAATAATCTCTGACTTTAGAAGGAATGATTTTTGATGGGTAAATTACACATTGACAAAAGTTCTCTTTGTTTATAATGAATATAGTGGGTCGAGTTCACCAGGGACAGACCTCAGGGTGTCACAGAAAGGAAAATCAATCTTTTTCCTTTTTTAAAAGTATCTTCCACTTTATTTATCAAGAACAGTATCTTCAGAGTTGGGTGTGGTGGCAACAACTATAATCTCAGTATTTACTTGTTGAGGCAGGAGGGTCATGGGTCTGAGACCCAGTTTAGGTTACACGGTGCATCCCAGGCTAACCTGAGCTGCAGAAACAACGTCTTCAAAACAAACAAAAACAAACACAAAGGAAAATCCACTTCAGTGCCCCCGACCCTCTACTTAAAGCTATGAGTAGTCCACCTCTCTCAAGGTCTTCGAGACTGTTAACTCGACCCTTTTTGAATACCCAGGTCTCTGGCCTTGAACATGAGCAACTACACTGAGTTACTACGCACAGCAGAGCTGTTTGAGTTTGCAGACCATCCAGCAGGTGGTAAACGCTTAACAAATGCTGACGTCATTGTTTTTATTACCACCCCATCACCAGCACCATCAAGATGACCCTAGGTCCCTCCCGGGTTTGATATACAGGGACATTTTTCATGGCCATTAAGTGTTTCATTATTGCTCAACCCCATTCAATCCACTACCCACTGAGCCAAGTGTCTTTCAAACCTTCATTTAAGGCCGTCTGAAGGGACCTAACACTTTGAAATTAGGTCTCCAGATCATTTCTCTGGAGAGAAAGAAAGCCAGGCTACCCTCTGGCTAAAGCAAGATACATTCAAAATCAACAGTAGTAGCAAGTTTTAAATAGATACATTGTTGTTTGTTTCTAGGAGGACTGGACCTAGAGAAACATGCCAGCCAGCATCTTGGAGAGGCCTGGCCAACAGGGAAACTGGAGAAAAATAAGGCCATCTGCAGGAAGGGCTGGCACGGTACCGCAGCTACCAGGCCCTACTGCAGAGCCGCGTTACCTCAGAGCCCAAACAAAGGCCTGCAGAAGGCTTTGTCTGCTTCCTGGGAACAGCTGAAACCCAACCAAGTTCAAAATACCCTCTTCTTTTATGTGAAAAGGGAAGAGAAACTGCACAGGGTGGAATCCATTCTGAAAGGCACAGGTCTGGTTCTCTCCTATTTTCTGGGCGGAAGTTTCAGGGATCTGATCTGGGTGAGATACGGTGGGGTAGGATACGGTGGCTATGAAGCTATGCAGACTATGTTTTATCAATGATGCCAGAAAAAAACATGGTCACCATTGACCTGGCCGGTCCACCACCCCCAGCACATCCTTCCAGCAACCCATCATGTTTAGCAGGAGGCCCAAGCGCCTGTGTCAGGGAGGGGCATACGCCATCAGTTCCCCATACTTGCTGGTGAGCCACAAAATGCATAACTTTAGACTTCAAGGGGATTCGAGGGACTTATCTGTTCTGAGGAAAACTGTGACTTCACATTTAAGAAGATGGTACCACAGCTGTAGGGGTTTTCCTGGGCACCCCCACCCCTGCCCGAACAGCAAAGGGGGAAAGCACCACCCAGGCAGATGTGATCTATTGAGCCGAGTGTGAACACCCGTGGACACAAACACGTAACAGCCAACAATGGGCCTTTTACTCTGGCCTGTCCCTACTGTTGGGCAGCAAAGTCACAGAGCTGTAGAACCAAGAAGACCAGCAGAGGCCCAAGTGGTGTCATTACTCACCGAAGGTCACCGATAGGAAAACTCGCCCAGGACTAACACACCTAGATTTATCACAGGAACTGGAACTGTTCCGGGGGGGGGGGTGCAGGCTACCCTGTGTATGGAAGAGAAATCCCCCACTCCACGGAGAGGGTCATGGGGAAGCACCGTGTGGAGAGACTCTGCTGTGCTCTGAGCTGACAAGGAGGCTACATCTAAGCTCTGCCTTTCACCAGGTTGTCATCAGGAAAGGGGTTCCTAGCCTCGGTTTTCTCATCCATAAGAGGGGCACCGGTCCTGTAGCGTGTTTTCAGGATGAAGAACACCCGTGAAGAGGGCTCCCACAGAGCATTAACCAGAAAAGGAATAGCAGTGAGAGACTGTGGATTCTGTGACACAAGGGGAAGGGACGGGGGTTTGCTGACGAGCTAAGCTCATCAGAAAGACAGTCTTGATTTTAAAAAGGCCTCCATCAGTCTGGCCAGCAGGCAAGTCTGTGGAGTGTTTTTCTGGATTGCTGATGGCTGCGGGAGGGCCCAGCCCATTGTGGGAAATGCCAGCTCTGGACAGATAGTCCTGGGATGTATAAGAAAGCAAGCTGAGCAGGCCGTGATGTGCAAGCCATGAGCAAGGCTCCTCCCAGGTCTCTGCTGCCAGATTCCTGCCCCAGCCTCCTTGACAATGAACTGTAAGCTGGGAGCCAAATAAATTCTTTCCTCACTTTGGTTGGGTTTTTTTAATTAGAGCAGAAGAGAAACCTAGTTAGGCCAGAGGGGGTTGTCCGTTAAATAGTAGAGCATTATTGAACGTCACGGAGTCGATAGGCCTGCCAAGGGCCGTATTAACAGTGGTTGGAGAAGAAGAGAGATCCAAGCAGGAATACATTGTAAATATTAAATGTGCATGACTCCACCTGCATCAAATGATCCTACCCACACACATCGAACACCTCAGGAAGAAAGTGGAAGAAAATTCATGCAACATTAAGTAATTTTCTAGACAGTGGATATAAAACTGGCCAGCATGACTTCTCTGTTATTTTTTTTTTTATTTTTTTATTTTTTTTTTTTGTTCTCCCAAATTATACATAGACAAGTGAATAAAGCTTCTGGAGTGTGTTTGTCAAGGAGAAATCTGACATCAGCCTGGTCTCAAATGGCTAAGGGGCTACTCCAGAGGGAAGAGAGTGACCCCCCAGAAACAGGGTCTGAGTTAGCCAGCCACAGAGAAGCATCTTGTTTGGGAAGAAGCAAGTGCTGGAGTCAGACGGAGGAGCTTCAAGCCACCAGCTAACTGCGAAAGAGGCTTGGGATCAGGCCAGGAGGAGCTCTGAAACACAGGGATGCATTTCAAAAGGGAAAGAGAGTTACTGATGGTTTCAGCAGCTCCCAGTTCAAATAAGAGAAATCACACGGGGGCGGGGGGAGCGAGAAAGCCAGAGAGCCAGAGAGCCAGAGAGCAGAGAGAGAGAGAGAGAGAGAGAGAGAGAGAGAGAGAGAGAGAGAGAGAGAGAGAGAGAGAGAGAGATCCTGAAGAAAACTAGTCAGCTGCCCCTATCTCCTGCTGGCTTTGAAGAAAGGAGCGGGTCTCAGAAAACCCGAAAGGCCAAAGATGAAAAGGAACCGAGGGCCCCACATAGGTCAAGGGTCAGGGAAGCCCCATGGAGCCGGTGCTTTTCCTTCTGAGTCTGAGACTATTCTCTGACCAAGCTTGGACCCACATTTCCTACTTTTAGCATCAAGCAGAGAGAAACAAGAATGGCTAATTCTGGACGCACTGCCAGGACCCAAGCCAGAGTCGAGACAGAACCCCCCACCGGGTCTCAGAAGATGGAGTCAACCCGGCATCCTCCTCTACAAATCTTCCTTGCCTGTCTCTCGTTCCCACCTCTCTCCATTTTGCCTCCCCAGCCTTCCTCTTGCCATGACTGGGATGTGGTTTATCCCTGGGAGTTCCCGTGAAGGTTTGGTACCAGAGTGGTAACGTCAGAGGTGGTGGGATCTCTTAGAGGTGGGTGCCTACGGCCAAGAAACCAAGTCACTGTCTCTCTGCTTTTAGAAATAACGCAGTTCTTATTAGAGGACTGTTATTAAAAGAGAAAGCCTGACTTTAGCCTGCTCTTCGGTTCTTGGTCTCGCACCCTTCTGCGAGCACGCGCACAATGGCAGCCAGCGAGTACCTGGAGGTGGAGTGTCTTCAGGGGTGGTACTGTGCTGTTCGGAATTTGAAGCTTCTTAAACCGTGAGCTTCATAACCATCTCTTTATAAAGTGCTCAGCCTGGGGTATTTTGTTATATCAGTGGCAAATAAAGAACAGAAGAGGCAAGCCCTAAGCCACGAACGCTCTCAGGGTCCTTCCAACTCCTGTACAGAGGGACCCACATTCCTCAGATCTGGTCGGTGATTGGTTGAACGATCGCTCTTCCTGCAGCTCTCCAGCATCTTCCCACTGCCCCACCCCCTCACACCTGCTTCTAAAGCAGCAATCCGGGGCCTCAGCCTTTTGACCAAATACTAAGCCACGATGGGTGAGGCTTGAAGGGTGAAGCCAGTTAGGGGAGAGAAGTGGGACTGGCCACCCACACACCCCACCATGCCATATGTAACTCTTCATCTTCGACCAGTCATGTCTGCCTCCAGGACCCCCACATCCTTCTCCCCCAAGCACTTCCCATCCTGAGAGGCGCTGCTGCCCTTCTAAACCTGACACTTCAATTATTTTCAGTGATCCACGGAGGTAGCTGGGTGTTCTAGTCAGGGTAGGGACCAAGAACGTTCTCGGGTGAGCCTCTGAGAATCTCTCAGGTAGGAACACCACCTCAGACCACAGAGGTGTGTGATCACACACCATGGGACATCATCAGGGCACAGTGAACACTGGGGAACACCCTCCATATACCTCTGCGTTTGGTGGGTAAGAAACAGAAAAATAAAGACTGAGGCTGTGCAAAGTAACAGTCGCCAGCAACACAGCCCCACCCCCACACCGCCCTGCCCCTACCCCATCCCCGAAACTTTCATGTTTGTCCATTGGTCAAGTTAACTGCAGTAGGGCTGTCTGAAAATCAGAAGGATCAGCAGCAGCAGCAAAACTTGAAACAAAGCCTCTCGGCAGAGGGGCGTTCCACCACAGAGGATGATCAAAGGCTGATGATCAGAGACTCGTTAC
This sequence comes from Rattus rattus, assembly GCF_011064425.1. NCBI lineage: Eukaryota > Metazoa > Chordata > Mammalia > Rodentia > Muridae > Rattus > Rattus rattus. The sequence continues at coordinate 173,503,200 of NC_046154.1, read as the reverse complement.
TCTGTCAAAACACCCCATGAAGGGAAACAACTATGTCCATTTCTTAGGGCAGGGCAGCCTCACCTGTGATTGAAAAATGATTCGGGTCTATTTCAAGCAATTGAGTAAATTTTCTCACACTAGGATTAGCATAATTTCACCCATTTTAGCTCTTTAAAAATTTTTTTCAATTTAATTCTGAATGGATGATACATGTATGTGAGGCCAGTTGCATAAGCTCCAAAATAATATAAAGTAAAGATAAATGTCCTATAGCCCACCCCCCAGCCAGACTCCTCAGAGACGCTCACCGTTGCCAGACGACCTATGCTTACACAGGGTACAAGTGCACCCTGTATATCCACAGAGCACAACATGCACTGTATGAGTGCGTGCGTGCACACAAACATGCTAGTCTTTAAAACTAGTAAATACTGCTATGCTAAAAAAAGTTTTTCTTTGCACCTCCCTAGAGTCACACTTTTTTGCAGTGCTGGCATCGAAGCTTCGCACACGCTTGGCAAGCACTTCGCCACCGAACCAGCAATCCTCCCTCGCCCATTCTCCTGCCTCTGGATGGTCTATGCCAGCAGCCGCCTGGAACTTTTAAAAGGCAAAGCCCCACTGTTTGTGGATAATCTATTATCCGATCAGTCCCTACATGTTGCTGTTTGAAATAAATTGTAAGCATAACGGCAGGATAAATTCCTGAGAGCAGAATTGGTCAGACTGGGTAACGGCGTTTGTACCATTAACGTCTTCAGCCCAAAGCACCTTCCAGAGACCTGGACCATGCTCAAGTATTTATCATTATAAGCCACAGGCTAAACTTAGACCACAGTCTAAAGTTTGTTTTTCGTTTTTTGTTTTTTTATGTTTCCAGGGAGTTGTTTAAAGAAATAAGAGAAGGCTGGGTCTGGGGTGTAGCTCAGTAGTAGATCACTGGCCAAGGGCGTTCGAGGCTCTGGATACACAGGGCGTCCTGATTTCAGGTTAGGTGATGGATGGTGGACTGCGGCCGCACAGAGCCAGAGCATCTCCCCGGCAGTGATGTGTGATCCTGGGCACCCATCTCCCACTATTCTTCTCAACTTTATCTAACTTAAGCTACAAAGCGATGCTTCAGGCTTTGCTCAAGCTGGAGGAAAGGAGGTATCTGTAACGCTAATGTAGAGGTACCATGATTTTTTTCTTTTTCTTTCTTTTTTTTTTTCCAGAACTGGGAACCGAACCCAGGGCCTTGTGCTTGCTAGGCAAGCGCTCTACCACTGAGCTAAATCCCCAACCCCTCGGGATGATTTTTTTTTCTGGATAAAAAATACAGCTCGTTCCAGGACACAAATATAAACTGACACTTGAATTTCTCGCCTCACAGTCACAAGTGGAAAGAAAAGGCTAAAATCCCCAACTGTTAAAAACTGGATAGAGTTTTAAAGGTTATTTGGTCTGAGAGTTATGGGCAGACATTTTTTTTTAATCTACCGTTAAAATTTCAAAAAGAATTTAAAGGATTACCACAGTATCTCCACCTTTTTTTTTTTATTTTGCCAACTAAAGTCATTAAAATAATAAAAGCAATCCAACCACCATCTGCTCACTATCATTTAATAAAAGGAAGGAAGATAAAAAAAAAACAAAAACAAAAAAACAAAAAACAGAGAGGACCCAGTATTAGAAATCGGGAGAGTCCATTAAATGGAATACATTCGGCACCGTGCAGAGTTAATCACCTGCCGCTGAGCTTGCTTCAAATCGAGAAAAAAGTCCTCATCAGGGCTGTGTTAGGAGCCACCCTCACCATTTTCCAAACTACCCAAACCCTGTGTCCAAATAACACAACCGAGACTCAATCCTGATGGCTGTACCAGACCCGGAACTAAACCAATGCCTCCTAACCTTGGGGCTTTTACAGAGTGGCTACACTTCTCTGCTTTCCCAAAACAAATGGATAGAACCAGACCCATCTATCTCTTCCTTTCCTGCCTCATGGTTCCTGGGGCTTAATCTGATTTGTTTGCTTCTCATCGAAAACATGTGTTTTCTTCACTTGGGCGTCAGGGACAAAAACAAAACAAAACAGAGGACTCTTGGGAGACGGCTTGCTGGACCTCTTGCTCCCCGCGCAGAAGGACCAGGATTTGGTCCCCAGGACTCATGGAAAGCTGTCTTAGCTGCCTTTGTGTTCCTGAGATGCCCCGACATAGCAACTTAGGTAAGAAGGGGTTTATGTTGGCTTGTGCTTTTAGAGAGACTGTGTCTCTCATAGCAGGGAGGCCCCAGCAGCAGGCAGAGAAAGCATGCCTGCAGGAGGAAGAAGCTGGCCCTCACCTCTTCATCCCCACCCAGAAAGCAGAGTGAGAGAGCAGGAAGTGAGCTGAGGCTATAAAACCTCACAGCCTGCCTTCTGGGACATACGTCCTCCAGCAAGGCTCTCCCTCCGAAAGTTCCATGGCCTCTCCAAACGGCATCTCTGACTGGGGACTAAGTGTACAGATGTCTGAGACTCCGAGGGAACGTCCTCATTAAAATCGCCACACGTAAGAATTCATCCCTGTGTCCCCTCAATTTCAGAGCCAAGAAATTCTCCTCAGCCTTGAATATGGAGCTAAAAGGACATGACAGGCCCACGCTCTTTCAGCTCTCTTCTATATACCACACGGCTCCCTTGCCCGTGGCTCACCCACGTCCTGGGTATGGCGGCCAACTTTGCTGTGCTCCACATTCTGCATGGGCGTAACTTACCCAGGTAGGGGCAAGCTCCTTGGCCTCGCCGTTCAGGTGTTTGGGTCCTAGTCTGTGCCTGGGGGGCACTGTTCTTTCCAAGGAGACCTGCTATGAAAACTAAACGGTACCCTGGGCTGCAGGCTCTGTTCATTCCCTCCAGTCTCATAAAGAGATGCACGGCAGCATTGATAATAGCATTAATAAATACAGAAGTGGCTCAATCACTCTATTTTCAATTAAGCTCCACACAGCAGGGCTTCCATAGCGGTCCTAAGCCTGGGAATTTATAACACCTTTCTTAATGAACAAAACAGATGAACTACCACTCCCTTGCCAGGCCGTTGCTTTTAAGCTACCTCTGTTTATCAACCCCCCTTTAAAGATTTATTTATTTATTATATATAAGTACAGTGTAGCTGTCTTCAGATACACCAGAAGAGGGCATCGGATCCCATTACAGATGGTTGTGAGCCACCATGTGGTTGCTGGGATTTGAACTCAGGACCTCTGGACGAGCAGTCAGTGCTCTTAACTGCTGAGCCATCTCTCCAGCCCCATTCTCCTCCTTTCAATGCAGTGTTCCTCCTATTAATTATTCCACAGATTACTAAGTCAGTTCTTTAGTCCCAGTCTAGACTTTAAAGTCAGTAATCCAGGAGAAAGACTTATCCATACACAGCCATCTTGGTTCCTTGTAGTAGGACATAGTCAAAAAGTTTTCACCAGGATTCCAAAAAAGAGAAAAGTAATGTGTATTCCCAGGAAATCCATCACCGACCAAGGGAGATTTGATCTCCATACCAATGTCACATTTCCCTCAAAGGGGCCTTGGTGGCACTATCTACATGGTATTTTGTTTCTCTAAGTCAAGGTGGCCATGTAGATGCAATGGAGGTTTTCAAGCTTTCTAATGGTTGATGTCATCATCTTGGTAGAATCATCTAGAAGAGCAGCCTCTGGGCATGCCTATGAGGAGTTCTCTAGATTAAGCTGAGGGGTCAAAACCCACTTTAACTGTGGACTCCATGAGCTGGGGTCCTGAATGGCATAGTAAAGATCGTGTATGTGAGCATTCATTACGTTCTTAAGACAACGTGTTTGTCTGCATTGAGCTCCCAGTTTCATCGTCCCCCACTCCCACCCCTAGGATGGACTGTAACGCATGAGCCAAAAGGAACCCTTTTATTCCTCAGTTGCTTCTGACAGGGACTTTGCTCCAACAATACAAGAAGTAACTAGTACACACCTAACGAGATGCCGATTTAGAGTTAGTTGGTCCTGCAGACAGATGAGAGGACTCCTTCTTCCTGAGGACACTGGCCTCCTTGTGATGGGACAGAAAGACCATCACACTAGTATACCATAGAATCAGCTTCCCAGTCTGCAGTTGGCATCTCTAAGGCATTGCCATCAAAGAGATAAGCAGGTTATAGCATGACCTAAACTGGTCCTCGGCAATGAAAAGCACAATGTCAGCCTGCAATAGGCACATGCCCAGTGCCTTTTCTCAGCGTCTCACTCATTCAACAGGTAGTCAGTGGGGGCTTAGCGAGTATCAGGTATTAGTGTTAAGAACCCAGAATACGGATGAACCGGACAGCTCAGAGTCTAGACTGTACAGCTTAGTTAATACAATTCTCGATGGTGCCCAACAGGGAATGACTGGGGAAAGAGAAGCTCAACACATTGATATGGTAGACAATTGAGAATTGTCATAAACGACACAGGTGTAGTCTCTATTTACAGTAAGTAGATCTAGCTGTAAGTTGTCTGCTTATAAATGAGTAAACAAATAATTCTATTCATCCAGATAACTACCAGAATCTCCATTTTTAATGGGCTGGCAAGCCAAGTGAGGAAGTGGAAAAGGAGCTTGGATACCTACATAGTTTTGTGGGTAAATGGAGAAGACATGGAGAGAATGGGGGTGGAGCAGGCAGTGAGGGTGGAGGAGGGGAAGCCTGCAGGACTGTGAGTCCTGAGGGATGTGCACAACGGCAGGCAGGGTCGGATTGAGGGAACAGCATGTACATTCCCAGCTGAAAACAGCACTTTAGGATGAGCATTGAGAGCAGCTTAGAAAAGGAAGCAGAAGCCACAGCCTGAGGGGCTCTGTGTGCACTGACAGTGGAGCTGGACTTTACCTGGCGGGCAATAGAAAGTCCTTGCTGTGTTCTGAGCAGCACACGATTAGATCTGCAGGCTGAAAGCATTACCTTGGCTGAAATAATATGTGCTTCAAGTGTTACTGATTGGATCGGTGATGGTGTGAAGACAGGAGTGGTCCAGGTAAGCAGTGATATGGTGGATGCAGTGATGATATGGATGCAGTGATAGGTGGATGCAGTGATGGTGTGGATGCAGTGATGGGTGGATGCAGTGGATGCAGTGTGGATGCAGTAATTGGATGGATGGGTGGATACAGTGATGGGGGTGGATGCGGTGATGGGTGGATGCAGTGATGCAGTGATGTGTGGGATGCATGACAGTGATGGGTGGATGCAGGATGGTGTGGATGCAGTGACAGTGTGGATGCAGTGATGGGTGGAGTGCAGTGATGGTGTGGATGCAGTGATGTGTGTGGATGCAGTGACAATGTGGATGCAGTGATGGGTGGATGCAGTGATGGTGTGAATGCAGTGATATGGTGGATACAGTGAAGGGGTGAATACAGTGATGGTGTGGATGCAGTGATAGTGTGGAGATAGTAATTGTGTGGATGTAGTGATATGGTGAATGCAGTGAATCGTTGGATGCAGTGATGGTGTGGATGTAGTAAAGGGGTGGATGTAGTGAAGTGGTGGGTACAGTGACAGTGTGGATGCAGTAAGGGCTGGATGCAGAAGGAGAGTAATCACTACTTCTTCTTGCCAACAAATCAAAGACAGTTTAATAAAAGAGGGGGAAACATATCTAAAAAGGACCCATATAGTCCCCCTATCTGACACATTCTTAAAACAAAAGCCTACCATTGTAAGAATAGAACCATTGCACATTTCACCTAATAATTTTATTAAAGAGTTCTTCATTGAACAACCTAGATGAGACTAATTTTGTTCAAAGACATTTTAAACTATGCTGCTCAAGAAAGTCGACAAATGACAATGACCCAAACATCTACAAATATGGGATGAGCGCAGCCAAATGTCATATATCAGCATGACTAAATAGTACATAAACATCCAAATACCTACAGCCATTCCTGGAAATGAGGGGAAAAGGCATGATATAGGGTTAATGCCCCCTATCCAAAATGCTTGGGACTAGAAGCATTTTAGATTTCAGAGATTTGGGAGTTTGGGAATATCCACACACCCACAAAGAGATAGATCAGAGATGGACCCAAGCTTAAGTAATGAGAATAGAAGAAAAAATGGTCAGGCAAGTTTAGAGACTTTGAAAGATCAGGTCTTCATTTGACCTTGACAACCAATTCTGTCTTCACCAGAAGCCAGATACATCCAGGTTCTACCTGAACTTCTCTTCTGGCCTGAGGCCACAAACAGTAAACATGTTTAGGTGCCTTGGCTCCTTTACTAGTCTCCGGCCTTCATCTTCTGCTTTTCCTCCTCCTTTCTTCTCCTTATTCTTCCCTTTTTCTTTTTCTTCCTTCTCCTTCCTCTTCCCTTCTCCTCCTTCCTTCTCCTTCCTCTTCCCTTTTTCTTCTCCTTCTTCTTTTTCTTTTCTTTTCTCCTCCTTCTTGCTTGCTTTTGAAACCAGACATTTATTTTATGGCTGATGGGAAGCCTCGAGGCAGATGCTCCAATGGCTGCTAGGTTCTGTTTAGGAGCACTTTGAGTTAGACAGTTTTTAGGTGCCTCATCCGACCTGTCTTAGTAGTGTTTTGTCTCTTAGCCTTCTCCTTTTAACACAGGGGCTGTGCACACTTCCTTTCTCTTAAGTTCCCACCAGAAATAAGGCTCTTTTCTGAAATCCCCCTTCTGTTCTCCGTGAAGTTTAGTCTTCAAGTTTATAAGATATAGAGAGCTTCAGAAGCTGAGGTGACTGCTGGCTTTGCAGGACCCCAGCGCCCAGAGTTGATAGGCTCACTGGAGGTCAGGAACGTCCCCATCATATTTGGGGACGTGTCCCTGTGTGTTTTCAAGTCTCATAAATACAAAGATAACTGCGTTTCATATACACGGCCTGAAAGTAGTCCTGTGCTTTCAAAAAGTTTGAGATTTGGGAGGGTTTTTAATATTTATTTATTTATTTATTTACTCATTTATGCACTGGTGTTTTGGCTGTAAGTATGACTACCAAGGCACCAGATCCCCGAGAATTGGACTCACACAGCTACTGTGTGGGTGCTAGGAGCTGTGCTCTAAACCAGCCCTCAGGAGCATTTAAAATGTAGGATTTTTCAGTTAGGGGTGCTAAGTCCTTATACATGATGACTACAACCGTAAACATCTGCATACGGCAATATATACTGACCTGTCAATAGATAATATGTAAATCAACACATATCACGCTAGATTGCAGGACAGTAAAGTCAGTCATGGTCTCCGTCTTCCAGTATTTCATAGTCCACTGAGAAAGCTGGATTCACAAAAGCACAACAGTGCACACATAGGCTACACGAGTAAATCTTGGCAAAGGCATCGTTAGAAAGCTGGCCAGAATATAAACGGCTCTAGAGAGGGTTGAGGCTGGACCCCTCCCTCAGGGATTCTTCTTCCCGTCCTGGGCGGAGTTACTTCATTCTGACCCACTCCAAAGATTAGAACATTGTACACATTTGTCTCCTTGCTTCAATTCAGCTAGGCCTATAAACAGCCTATCCAGGAGCCTACCCTCCCCACCAGGAGATCCGAGTCAACTAGCATATTCTGAGGAGAGGGGTGGGTTAGTTATCCCTGAATGATGTAACTCACCTACCCTTCCCGTGGGGCGGTTACTTATGGGGACAGTGAGGCTCTGCTGGAGTTACCCTGAAATGCGGACCTTTTCCGTTTCCATCCACTTCTTTCCCAACGCCTTGGCTTGGTCTCCTGGACACTGGGCTTTCTCGCCCTTCCTCTGAAACCCCTCTCCCCTTCCATTATGCAACTGCTGGTCTGCCGTGGGTCAGCTTTCTAATCTTCATTACGGAGCCCATCAGCTGTCTTGGCATAGCTTTCTGTCTCTTCTGTCTCCTTCCTCCTACAGCAGCTGAGATGGAGCTGTCCAGCCTGCCTGCTCCAGTGTGTTTCTCTCAAACTCTAATAAAATTGTCCTTGAGCTTCCCAGTGAGTCTGCTGTTAAATTCTTTTATGAATGAGACTAAAACCTCCGGTATCCCTGGCAATGTGTAGCAATAACTTAGGCACTCCCTGAATTTTCCAGTAATATTATAAGCTCCTAAGGATTATTCATTGACTCACAGCTAACAAAGACCCACACGACATACATGGATGATAAAAAATACATGACATTAGTTCTATACCCACGTTTCCTTTATCTTATTTTACCTTTGAGACAGAGTCTTGCTATGTTGCCCATGCTGGCCTTGAACTCCCAATCCTCACGCCTCAGCCTCTGGAGTGGCTGGGCTCCAGGTACCCGCTACCTGTCGTTTCCATTTCTTTGAGGCCAAACACACATTGACTCATGTTATTAAATTATCCTGAACGTGAAAAAACAAAACTGTGAAATTTACAATGGGCACTCCAATCCCTAAGAACATTTACAGAGAGTCTCTTCAGAGACCACAGATCCTGGTTTGAAACACAAAAAAATCTAAAAATAGGAAGCGGGCGGTGGAAGAAAAAGAGAGAGGCATGTCAAGCAGGGCTGGAGAGAGAGGAGCAGGCAGGGTTGGTCATTTCAGATGCACAGGAGGTCAACCGAAACCCAAAGGAAAGTTATTTATAGCCACAACTCCCAACACGCTTGACCAGGTCTGATCTCAGAAGCTAAGCAGGGTGAGACCTGGTCAGTACTTGAATGGGAGAAAAAAAACAAAACAAAACAAAACAAAACAGAACAGACTCGATTTCTCACTTGCTGCCTTTGAGGAACCATGGGGAGCAGAAAAGCAGAAGTATGTGGGGTTTTACTGGAAATTTGTCTCCGGAGAATCATCAGCTGTGGAGAGGGTGCTCACAGCGGACGCTGAACAGCACTTACCCCAAAGGAGTACCTCACAGAAGTAATGAATGCAGCACTGTGGTAAAGGACCAGACAGACGCACTGATCTCAAGGACCAGACAGACGCACTGATCTCAGCTTAGCCACCGGGAGGAGGGATCTAGGCTGGGGAGGGGCCCTCTCTGCTTTTATAATGGCTATAATTTGGAAATACAATTTAATTAAAATGAATTGATATTCACTCCAGTAATTATTTCCAATGACTTATTTTCTAATTGTCTTCCTTATAGGCCCGTGAACTTCCAAGATGAGGACCATGAAATTATGGTTTATTTTAAATGCTAACAGGGCCCCTGGGAAACAGCGAGGACAATATTTGTGGTGAGAGTCTGCACGCGGAGGAACGCTTTGTTGTGGCTCTCACGCATCAGGAAGAGGCAGGGTTGAGTACCAAGACGCACATTTGTGCGTGTATGCACATACCACTGAAATCTCCTGTCAAAACCAATCTGGGCTGCCCATGTGGAGGCGGATGCACTCGCTCGAAGTCTACAATTACCCCCTCGTGTAAATGAGCATCAATGGAAGTACAAAAAAATAAAAAATAAAAAACCCGGAGGAATTCATCTTCTTAGCAGTACCGAGACACTATGATTGCATTAGCTCCAGGAACAACTTGAAAAGACATTTCCAACGATGAGTTTGGAGTAGCCAAATGGAAAAGGGTGCTGTCGATCTGTTGCACGCTCATGATGTACAGTCTCCCGGGCTCACTTTGCAAACAGCACTTTAATAAAGGGGATGAACACAGCCTTACAGGCTTCAGGGATGCGTGGTACCGTCTCTCCCTACCCTCCCCCCGCCCCATCCTTCCTGACCCTCTGGCTTCCAATGCCCTTCTTGTTGATGAGGACCAATAGAATGAAATTTGGGGGAAATCCCTTCAGAGAAAACTTCCAGCGTCCTCCTGGTTCTGTGGGACAGGGGTAGGCTTGGGTCTATGTTTGCCCAAAGCTCTGCCCGCTCCCACAACTGATTCCAACATCCAGCCAGGTCTGTGAATTAAGAGCAAGAGACTGCATTCAGACTTGGCAAACCACAGCAGCAGCAGCGGCTTTTAGGGCACTTCAGAGAGAGCCTTCACATGAGCTACTTCCTTTGATGGTGACAAACAAGTCAACTGTTGTCAGTCATCACATTCACAGAAAGAAGAGTTGCAAGCTGTGTCTGAGCTCAGCTGAGATGTCGCCCTACAGTTCTTTTGCCATCCTCATTCTCCGAGCCACTAGCTTGGGACCGGTGTTTATCTCATAGAACATTCATAAACGGGTCAACAGCCATGGTATGCTTGAATAATTGTTAAATATGACCCTATCTATGGCAACCAGCCTGTTCACTGTCTGTGCACTAAGAAATAAAAAAAAAAACCACAATAAATTTGTAGTGCACATGGCTTTTGTACATAAATCCCATTTTATATCGTGTAGTAAGGAATTGTCCCTTACCACATCCCTGCCCTTGCTTCTAATTACTATAATGTTTTGTTGATCTTAATTCCTTTATTTCGGTGTGTAAGCCTAGATTTCAGGCTGGCATAACTGTCTACTAGGATACCAAAGGATAAGAATAGCATCCTTTGTAGCCAGAAATTCTGTGATGTGCATCAGACAGGGTGTATGTGTGTGTGTGTGTGTGTGTGCCTGGGTGTGTGTGTGTGCGCGCGCATGCGTGTGTGTGTGTGCGCGTGAGCGCGCACGCAACATGACAGGCAGGAGACTGGAGTATTTTTTAGTTTGGGGAGGTTTCTGGCTTTGGCTCATGTGGCTATGCATACATAACTCACTAAATATGAGGAAGTGATTTGGCAGAGAAGGGATGGGTAACTCACCGACTAGAGGACAAATCAGAAGAGGCCTGCCGGAAGCAGGAGACTTTCTAATGCCTTAATGGCGGGGACCGCAGACCAAATAGACCCCTTGACCCGTTTTAGTCCGGCCCGAAACATCTGTTACTTACATTTCTAGATGAAACATCAGAATAATACTTATGACGTGTGAATAGTATGTGGCGGGAACATTTCGGTGTGCACAGGATAATTCTATAGAAACAAGCCGCGGATTCGCTCATTCCAGTGCAGCCCACCGATTCATTCATTGCTGCTTTGTAGCCCATGGTGGCATTCGTATTGGGTAAGCACAGTTACATAGTTCCAATGAGAGTCCGTACAGCCTCTAAGATCTAAATTTTTACTGTGTTCCTATAAAGAAAAGTTTAGGGGCTGGAGAGACAGCTCAGAAATTAAGAGTGGTGGCTGTTCTTCCAGAGGGCGTGGGTTCAGTTCTCGGCACCCACGTGGCAGCTCGCAGCCATCAGTAACTCCAGTGCCAGTAACTCTAGCGCCCTCTCCTGTCGTTTGTGAGCATTGCCATGGGTGTGGTACACATTCACAAACGCAGGTAAAACACTCAACGCGTGAAGTGGAAATAAATCAAATCTTTAAGAAGAAATTTTAAAAATCATTTGCCAACGACTGGTTTAAGCCAATAGGATGGGGGAGGGGCTGTTAAATGACTTCCTAGACACCAAACCCACTCTAGCTTTCATTTGCCAAATATGAAATAATGATTTAAAAAAAAAACAAACAGTTTAGACTCATCTCGGCTGTATTGTCTTTGATCATGATCTATGCGGTGCTAGTCTCTGCCTGGATGCCCCCAATGAATTGGGACTGTCCTGGGGTTTTCTTGCCCTGAGCACGGGTTGGAGAGGGCTTCCGCATATCCAGTTTCATTATTAGAACGATGGTTGCATAAAGAGAGGCAGCCAAGCATACTAATGCAGCAGGGCCCTCAGCACAGCCCTGTCTAAGCCTCCCTTTCATTAAGAAATGGATAGTTTTATCCTGTCAACAAAGATGGCTAGCTCTGTTGCCATTTTCCCAACATCAATATTCAAAAAAAATCACAAAAGCCGTGAATAAGGCGTAATTCACAACAGAGTGGCGGGAGGGCGGCCCGTCCGTGTCCAGGCAGTTCCAAGCCATTACCAGAAGCCTAGCTTCTGCCCTCTCTGAAGGGAACACACACTATAAGGAATTTTCTATTGTCGCACCAGTCGGCTGATTCAACTGTGAGGACATTTCCAGGCCTGTAATTTGGAGGGGAAAGAGGGGGAGCCTCCTTCCAAACTGCCCGCTGGGCTCTTCCACATCGTGGCTTGCTTGGGGGGGTGGGAATAATACCTTTGTGCTACAGGAAACTCAGGTTTGTAACCACCCTGGAAAAGCTGAAGGAGCAGCACAAGGTTATAGTGAACGTAGCCAGCGTGGCTTATTGCTAACTGTAGACCCCTGCTAATGTGTGCCTGGACCACAGGCACTGACGACTGGCTCAACACAGTTTACTCACGTTTCAAACCGTGCACATCCCCCTTTCCTAGTGTTTTTACTCAACCCTTCTTGAATGGAAATTTCTAGTGGCGGAACTAGTCTCTAGATCTCAAGGGAATAAACAACCCGCCCCCCAAACTGAAGGACACTGTGGGTTTATTTCCTCCCTTCCCCCCTGAAACTTGAATACATTTTACCAGGCCATTACACCACACAGTCTGCTTGCTAGCTCTATTAAGGACCTGTGGCATTTGTGTGGCACCGTTTTTTTTTTTTTCTGAGCTTGGGCTCTACCTGAGAAAACTGGATGAATGCACTGCTTTGAATTTGATCAGGATTCAGTGAACTGTGTACTTAGAATGAGTCAATTACACAAGATCGTTTCTCAAGAAGAGTGTTTAAATTTTTTAAAAATAAAAAAAAATGCATTTATCCAGGAATGGTGATACGTGGCTAAAGGTCCCAGCTACTTAGGAGGGTATGACAGGGAGTTCAAATATTCAAAGAGGGACTGGAGAGACAGCCAAGTGGTTGGTTAGCGGTTAGCAGCTCTTGCAGCTCTTCCAGAGGACCTGAGTTCGATCCCCAGCACCCACCCTGGGCAGCTGGCAACAGCCTATAACTGCAGCTCTGGGGACCCAATATCTTCTCCTGGCTTTCAAGGGCCCCTGCACACATGTGACTTAGACTCAGCGCACATATACAGACACAATAAAACACGCGTACACACAAATGAAAATCTTCAAAAGAAATGCTCAAGGTAGCGAATTCAAGACGAACCCGGAGAACTCAGTGAGACTCTGTAAATTACAAGTGGCTGCGCTCGTAGCTCAGCGGGAGAGTGCCTGAGTGTGGGTGCGGTGCTGAGGATTAAAGGGAAGAAGGTGTGGACGAGAAACCACCCGTAAATAAAGAACAACAGGGCTGTGCAGAAGGAACAGTAATTCATGAATACCAATTACAAGAAGCAAGATGGTGCGCTATTGGATAAGGACAGGGGAAGGTCAAGAAGGAAGGATTGATTAAGCTTGAGGGAAGAGATGGGACTCCGAGGGGTATGCTCAGAGCTAGCTTCCTATTTAAAACCATCTTCCTCAGGCCAGGGTGTAGCTTGGTGGTAAAGCACTTGCCTGGGAGGTGTGAAGCCCTGGGTTCAGTTCCCATCACTAAGAAGAATAGCCAGCTTTCTAAATCTTCTCCCTGCCCTGAATCACTGTCTTTTCTCCAGGTCGTATTCTCAGTGTGTTTCGGCCAACACGGTCACCATCCCACCGGGGTAACTGTTCCTCGCTGGATTCTGAATTTTCGGAGCTCCAGAGTCATCTGTTTGGCAGCCCTAACTCCACCCAACCTTTCAAGACCGTTAAGTGAATGAGTTTGAACAGATTTCGTCTTCCAAAGCGAGAGAGAAAAGCTGGTTTTGAAAAGTCAATTAAATATTTGTAGGTGTATGAAAAATATATGTACACGTGTTAACACCATGCACTGCCCGTTTCAAACGTTAGGTCAGTGAAGTTTCCTTCATCAGCAGTAGCAGAACACACGAGAGCTGAGCTACTCTATTTTAATGCAACACTGGTTTATGAAATAAAGATGTTCAAAAACATGGAAAATGAGTAAAGCTAAATTTAGGCCAGTCCCTGCCTATCACCAAGGCTTAAGGGCTCAGAGACTGGCCAAATTCCAAAAGACTGCTCAGAACTCTCCACTGCCTGTGGCTGGCTTCCGAGTAACTGCAGTTAGCAAGCGCCCGTCTCCCTTACCAGCTCGCTTCCACAGTGCGTAGATGTGAGGCTGACTGAGGAGTCATTCAAGAGTGTGCTCTGGCCAAGAAGAGACAAGAAGCAACAGAGTAGTGGAAAGCAGGAGAGAGAGAGAGAGAGAGACAGAGAGAGAGAGAGAGACAGAGAGACAGAGAGACAGAGAGACAGAGAGACAGACAGAGAGACAGAGAGACAGAGAGAGAGAGAGAGACAGATACAGAGACACAGAGAGAGAGAGAGACAGAGAGATAGAAACAGAGAGATAGAGACAGAGACAGAGAGAGATAAAGAGACAAAGACACACAGAGACAAAGAGATAGAGAGACAGAGACACACAGAGACAGAGAGATAGAGAGACAGAGACACAAAGAGAAAGAGAGATAGAGAGACAGAGACACAGAGACAGAGACACAAAGAGAAAGAGAGATAGAGAGACAGAGACACACAGAGACAGAGAGAGATAGAGAGACAGAGACACACAGAGAAAGAGAGATAGAGAGACAGAGACACACAGAGACAGAGAGAGATAGAGAGACAGACACACAGAGACAGAGAGATAGAGAGACAGAGACACAGAAAGAGAGAGAATGCTTCCAAATGTTTTCACCCACTTAAGTCCCATCCCCCATGGAGCTGCTGACCTGTCTATGCAGCTGGCCCCAAACGGAATCCCTTCATGGGATATTTATTGAGTTCCTACCAAGAGCCTACTTACCCTCTCTCTAGGGACCAGATACATCATTTAAGTCTCTCAGGAGAAAGGCAAAACACACTTGCCAATCCACTACCAAGACTCACTGTAAAGTCACCATCTAAATCCACATGAAAAGTCCACAGATCTAACCATGTACAGAAATACACTCTAAAAGAAGGGTGGCATTGCACACTGGCTCAAGTTCGGTACCGCCTCATTTCATACGTCCACCTTGATTACAAGAGGATTAATGACCTAAAGATTAAAGGCAAATTTTAAGCTTTGCGGGCCAGCAAAATAGCTTAGCACATGAAAGCACTTGCCACATGGGCATGCTGCCCTGAGTTTGATCTCTGGAACCCACAGGGGAAAGACAACTGACTCCCCAGAGTTGTCCTCTGACCGCCACATGTTCACCATGGCGTGTGAATGGCCACACTCAAACACAATCACCACACACACACACACACACACACATACCATAATACTAATAGCAATTAATAACTTCGAAAAACTAAACTTTTATCGGGATACATAGAGGGGAGTGTCTTCAGTCTGAGGGCTTGGGACGATTCCTTAGGAGAGAAAGCACAAGCATTGGCAGCCTCAAATGCCTCAGGGTAGCGGTTCTCAACCTTCCTAACGCTGCACCCCTCTAATACAGTTCCTCATGTTGTGGTGACCCCCCCAGCCATAACATTATTTTCATAGCTACTTCATAACTGTCATTTTGCTACTGTTATGAATCATAAAGTAAATATCTGAAATCAGCCCAAAAAATATACAGAAAAAACAAAACCCTCAAATGGCCAAGAACTACACTCAAATATGACTCACACTAGAAATCGGTGTCGCAGATTCACCCTAAGGAGGAAACACTTCATACCCCTGAGCTTGTAAGAAGCAAAGGCTGACAGGATTGAGTACTAGTGAAATGCAGGCCACCGCCACTTCTGGCAAGTCTCGTGGCGCTTTGTAACACCAACCACATGCTAGTCCTAACACATCTACCCGGAATGCTAACACACAAGCAGGTTTGTAATGCACAGCAGCGGGGTTTGACATCCCCTAAATACACAGCGCTAACAGACAGACTTAGACGCAGCTCTAGAAACGCACGATTGGCTGCTGGCATCAACGGGATGACTCTTCCATACATGAAACTGCACAAAATATTCAAATTACAAAAGGCTACGTGCATGTGCATACATTCAAGGTATTGTAATATTGCGCGTAAATGACGTATATGGTGTGGTGCGTATAAAGTTTAAAGATATGGAAAATAATAGTACACAAATCTGGTACAAATTCAGTGAACTGTATACAATTTCCCAGGAACCACATCCTTGAAGAAAAATGACTCCGCTTTCCCCAGTAACTGCCAGCTCCCAATAACTCCGTTACTAAGGGCGGGGTCATATCCTGTGCATCTAAACAAGGCTGCTGTGATCTCTGAAGACAATGGCTTCATCTACAAGACAATTTCACAGCAGCCTTCCCTGACTTCTGGCTCTTAAAGTCTTTCTGCCCTGGGATATTTTTTGAGCCCTGTGTGTGTGTGTGTGTGTGTGTGTGTGTGTGTGTGTGTGTGTGTGTGTGTGTGTGTGTGTGTGTGTGTGTGTTTGTGTGTGTAATTCTCAAAAGGCTCAGCTTTGTATGTGTGTACATTTGTGTTTGTGTGTGTGTGTGTGTGTGTTATAAATTCACAGCCACTTATCCAATGTACTTTGACTAGGTCTCCTCATTACCCACAGTCCACACAAAAGGCAGCTTCACTGATGCAGGATCAGAGACGTAATCTATGGGTATAAACATAAAGGTTTGCCAAAACAGTATATAGTATGTTCTCTTCTAGGCCTGTGGTCTTTTCAGTCACAAGTTTTGGGCAGGTTTGTGGACCCAGGCATGAGTCTCGTCTGCGGAATGGGCCTTAAAATCCAACCAGAAAGGACCTGTTTACCTGCACAGCCTCCATGCCACTGTTGCTCTAATGGCTGTATCTGTTAGGCTGGCCGTTACTGTAGCTGGCAGGCTTTCACATCGGGGTAAGATTGTTGATGGCTTTTCTCCCCCAGCAGCCAACTCAGCTCTTTCTAGTTCTGTGAAAACTAAGCACCAAGAAGGAAGCTGCTAGGTCAATACCAGCTCGACCTCTCCACATCCTAAGGTCAAAGTCGTGGTACCTTTGGCAGTTTTGTCTTACCATAAAATTTTGGTGGGCAACCAAGAACAGTAGCAACAGCCTGCGCTGTTCAGGGGAGCGGGTCTCTGAGATACTCCCGGAGGGAAAAAATTGCAAAGGGAATTCTATACCTAAAATTGGGATTTTTTTATTTATTTAATAAACTGGGGTTCCCGGGAGGACTCCCATTCAAGCGCGTTATTATATCTTTGATTATATTGGACCCTTATAAAATGGGCTTCTATATGGTTTCTCCAATCATCCTTAGTGCGAATCATCCCCCCTCCTCTGACCCACCCTCTCATTCCCCTCCCTATTTAAGCTCCCCCCATTATATCCCCTCGTTCCACTGGTGGTCTACTATCCCCCCTTTGAGATCTCCTCCCCATGGTCTCCGAGTTTCTGACTTCTATAGGTATTCTCAGTAAACAGACAAATCTGGAGATTCAAAGCCAGCACCCACAGGTGAGAGGAACACATGGTATTTGTCTTTCTGGGTTTGGGTAAATTCCCTCAGTGTTATTTCCCCCAGCTCCATCCGTTTCCCTGCAGATTTCATTTTTCTCTACCGTTGGATAATGCTCCATCGTGCATCCGTGTCACGTCTTCATGATGCATTCATCGTCTAAGGGGTGCCTAAGGTGCTTCCATTCCCCAAGGTGGCAGAGAAGGTGAATGGGCCACCATCTCCACAGTACATGGAGAATATGCCCAGGAGTGGGATAACCAGGGGGATGCAATAATTCTATCTTTAGCGTACTGAGGAACGCCACACTGATTTCTGTCATGGCTGCACTGATCTGTGCTCCCAGTGATTAAGAGTTCCCCTTCCTCACATCCTGGCATTTAATGCTGTCTTTGTTCTCTTGATCTTAGCCATTCTGACTGGGGTAAAGAAAATCTCGAAGTAGTTTTAATCCTCGTCTCCCTGATGACTAAGGATATGGACACTTGTAAAACCACTTCATTTCCCCTTTGGAAGACTCTCTCTCCACTTTCATAATCAGCTCCTAATTGGGTTACCCGCTTTCTTAAAGTTCAGTTTTTAAAAGGATTTTTGTGCATTCTATCCACGGGTTCTCCATCTGATGTGCAATTGACAAAGATTGCCTCCCGTTCTGAAGGCTGTGCCCTTGGCTGACTAACAGCTTCCTTTGTCCTACAGAAGCTTTTTTATTTCAAGATGTCCTCTTGCTGGTTGTTGGCCTTATTTCCTGTGTGCTTGGGGTTTATTCAGAAAGCCCTTACCTGAGCTTAAAGTGTACTCCTGTTTCTTTCCTCTAGAAGTTCCAGCTCTAACACTGAGATCTTTGATTCATTTGGCATTGGTTTGTATAAAGGGTGAGAGAGGATGATCAAGTTTCATTCGACACCAAGTTTTCCCAGCACCACTTGTGGAAGGCATTATCTTCTCTCCATTTTGCCATCTTTGTCAAATATAGGGTGGGCTGAAGGTGCATGGACTTATGTCTAGAACTTCAATTCTATTCCTCTGATCCATGTGTCTAAATTTGGGCCCATGCCACACTGTTTTTATTACGATGGCTCTGTACTATAACTTGAAATTGCTATCTCTCACAGCATGCTTATTGTTCAGAATTGTACTTTACTCCCTGGAGTTTTGTGTACATCTGCATGAATTTTAAGATTGCTCTTTCTATTTATGTGAGAGATGGTGTTGGGGCTTTGAAGTGGAAATTTCTGGCTTCTTTGGAGACTCAGTTGATTTTTTCTGGAAACTGTCTTAAGAGAGGATGCTTTTGCTGAATCGAACATGGGGGAGGGTGTTTTGCTGAGAATAAACATGTGGTGTTTTTCTGGAAGCAGCCTGGAAAAAGCACACGTGATGCTTTGCGGGAGGAGACACTTGAGAGAACACATGTTGTCTGGCAAGGGTATAAATATAACCCAACAGATGATAGAGAATGCCGTGTGGTACTGGTTCGCCTTACTGTTCTTTGCTGCTCATCACTGGGCTTTGGTGATGCTGGTCTTCACGGATGACGCTGTATGGTATTGGTTCGCCTTGTCATCCTTGTTTGTCTCGACGCCATAGAGAGAAGTGCTTGTGGTGGTATTGCAGCAGCTTCTTGTCGCTTCTGCAAACTCTGGCTGATCCCCAGAGCCTTGCCATTTCTTCTGGCTCAAACCGCCATTGCTGGTTCATGACTGGTGTTTGCAAGTGGCTCAAGCTGCTGCTGGTGATTCCTGTGAACTGAACTGCCACTATCCTGACAACGCAGATTGGATTCACCCCAAAGAACTATTTCTAAGCAGGTCCACATCCTCCTTTGCCCTATTAACCCTTCCTTTCCACTTCGTCTGGTGGGTGGCGGACTAGAAGAGAGGTTAAGGTGTGTAAGAACCCTTATTAAGAGTAGGTTTTGAAAAGTATAAGCCTACAGGGTTTTTATAAGGATTGCGTTTGAGGGGATGACCATTTTCACAATACTAACCCTAGCAATCCATGAGGATTGGAATTGTCTTTCCATCTTCTGGAGTTCTTTAAATGTTCTCTCCTTAGTATCCAAACATTTTCAATGTATGTGTCTTTCAGTTCCTTGTTTAGTTTAGTCCAAGGTCTTTTAAGCCAATGGGAATGGGATCATTTCCCTGATTTGTTTCTATGTCCATTGAGACTTGCTTTGTGTCCCAATATGTGCTACTGAGAAAAATGCCCATTCTTTGATGTTTTATGTTCCTATAGAGGTTTCTTAGAGACATCTGAAGCATCATGTCATTTAACCCTGATACTTTTTATTTAAAATTTTTTAGATTTATTTATCTTACTTTACATGTATGAGTGTTTTTCCTGCATATATGTGTGTGTGCATCGTATGCATGCCTGGTCCCCACAGAAGTCAGAAGATGGCATCGGGCCCGTGAAACTGGAGTCATGGATGGATATGAGCCATCATGTGGATACTAGGAATCAAATCTTGGCCTTCTACAAGAGCAACAATTATTCTTCATTGGTGAGCCATTTTCTAGGCACCTAATTCTAATACTTTATTCTTTGTCCAGTTGGTCTGTTTACTGGTGAGAATTGAGTACTGAAATCACTAAGCCTGTGTTGGGTTGGTTAATCTGTGACTTCAATTCTAGTAACACTTTATTTATTTTTGGTTTGGGGTTATATTAAAACAGAGTCTCACTATGTAGACTAGGCTGGCCTTGAACTCATGGAGATCACCTGTCTCTGCCTACCATGGGCTGGGAATAAAGGTATGTGCCACTATGCCTGGCTAAATCAAGTACTATTTGAAGTGCAGTGAAATGGGCCTGGGTTTGGTGCAGATGCATTTAGAATTGTGATTTCCTTTGATGGATTATCTTATTGGATTGTCAATTTAAAATGATCCCTTTTAACTCTTCTGACTAGATTTAGTTTGAGGTCCATTTTGTCTATTTTGTCAGATATTAGAATAGCAACCTGCTTGTTTTATTTGCTATTTGCTTGAAATACCTTTTCTATCCTTTCGCCTTAGGATAGTGTTTATCCTGGATGGAGAGATGTAGCAAAAAAAGATTTTGCTTTCTCAGCCACCTATGTTAGTCTATGTCTTTTGAGTGAAGTGAGACCATTAAAAACTGTGCACTGATTGCTAAAATTTTGTTGATTTCTTATCTGTCTTTATTTAATGAATGTTCTAGCCTCATGTAACTCCTGTAGTCTCTTAAGTGTATTTATTTATCTTTCTCTTCAGTCCAGGGTTTTCCCTCCAATGTCCCCTGCAGAGTTAGCTTGTGGCCACATACTCCTTTAGCCTGTTTTTATCTCGAAGAATTTTTCTTCCGCCTCCAATTATGACAGACTATTTTTGCAGCTCTATGAGTCTGGGTTGACAGTGGTGATCTTTCAGGATTTGAAATACATCATTCTAAACTATTCTTGCTTCTAAGACTTTGACTGAAAAAGCCAGCAGTTACTCTGATGAGCCTGCCTTTATGTGTGACCTGACCCCTTCTCTCTCGAAGCTTTCACTAGACTTTCTCTGTTCTGCTTCACCATAGCATATTTTCCCTGTAGTATGATGTGAGACATTTCTTCCCTGGTTCTGTCTGTCTGATGCTCTTAGGACTGGGTTCCTAGGTTGAAATTTTTTTTCTATAACTTTATTAAAAATGTTTTCTATGCCTCTCCATTTCCTATGTCTTTTTATAATATCCCAGAGTTCTTGAATGTTCCATTGTTAAATTAAAAAAATTTTCGTCAACCTTGGCTGAATGACCCAATCTTTCTATTTTGACCTTAAAACCTGATGTTCTGCCTTCCATGTGGTCCACTATTAGCGAGGCTTTCCACTGAGTTTTTTATTTGCCCTACTGGGCTTTATATCTTACCATCATCTTGGTTTGGGTTTCCTTCAGTATTTCTATATTTTTATTGAATTCTAATTTCATACCATGAATTGTCTTCTTATTACACACAGCATTTTGCGTTGCTTAGGAAATATTTGTGTCCTGCTTGAGTCGTTTGAACATATTTTCATTCGTTCCTCTGAATTCTGCATCTGGAGTTTCATGTAAGTCATTTTCACTGGGTAACAGCACAATTGGATTGGTGAGTTTTGAAGAAGACATGTTGCCTTCCTTGGGTTATCATCTGATTAGTGTTTTTGTGCTGGGGCCTGGGTTCTGTTGTTCATTAAGGTTTTGTTGTTGTTGTCAGTGTAACTGTTCTTGTGAGGTTGTTGCTGTTTTTCTTTAGGGGAGGTGTGCACACCGTCCAGGAGAGACTAGGCTGTAGTGTAGCTGCATTGTGTTCTTCTGTTAGATGGGTGTCCTGGGCACCAGGGTCTATCTGCAGTTCCCTCCTGTGTCTCGCAAACTGTCTGAAGCGGCAGTCTCCATTCAGCAGTTAGCCCACTGTGATAATACAGTGGCTGAGGACTACGAAACACACCCTTGGTAAGTATTGGTTGTTTCCGGGATTAAAAGGACCCTCGTGGAACTGTTTATTCTAGTATGTTCATTACTGGGGAGGGAGTATGAATGGGAAGAAAAAGGAAAGAAGCAAGCACTCGTGGTGAGGCTAGAAATGTGTGTTTGGTTGCTAGATCGAAAGGGGGAAGGAGACACTCGCAGGAGTGGCAATAACTAAGGCAAGGGAAAGATGGGGGGTGGGCGGTTTTGAGATTTAGCTAACGGTAGAGTAAGAAGACAGGATAGAGACAGGTGCTCCAGTGTCATAACCAAGTGGGCCACTGGACTTGGGGAGATGTTTACCAGCAAGTGGGAAGAGTATTGGAAAGGAAAAAGAGGAGGAAGAAGAGGAGGAGGAGGAGGAGAGAGAGAGGAGGAGGAAGAGGAGGAGGAGGGGGAGGAGGAAGAGGAGGAGGAGGGGGAGGAGGAGGGGGAGGGGGTAGGGAGAGGAGGAAGAGAAGGAAGAGGAAGAGGGGAGGAGGAAGAGGGGGAGGAGGAAGAGGAGGAGGAAGAAGAGGAGGAGGAGGAAGAGGAGGAGGAGGAGGAGGAGGAGGAGGAGGAGGATGTAAAACAGTAAAAGATGCTAGAGGTCCATGCTCCCGTTGGCTTGACCTGGGCTGCTTTATAGGTAAGGACTATTTCCAGAGGTCCAGAGCTGGGTGGAGATGGATGGTAATGAAAGAATGGCCTAGATGCTGTTTTTTTCTTCTGGTCACTAAGCCCTACATTGTCCTTCTGGCCTCACTCCTTGCTATACTCCATACTGACCTTTACCCGTCCTGACCCACTGTGTCATCTCAGCTCTAAATCTGTGTGGGTTTTTCTTGCGGGATCACTTGGTTTTCTTCTGTGAGCTTAATGTCCAGCTCTGGATGCTCGGGCTCGGTGAGACCTGCCCGGCTGTAGTTGCCGTGATCCAGAAACACCAGCAGCATAGAGACGTGTGAGATGTTGCCCTGTCTGGAGTCATGTTTAATTCCCACAGTCTCACGGTTCCCCACTGATGGTAGACCTGGTGGCAGGCACCTGGGATCCCCACCAAAAACCCCAATCGGTGTGACTTTTCTGGATTTCCTGGAAGGCAAACCAGCCTTGTTTGCAGTCAGCACCGGGGTCTGCAGGACTCTGCTGCAGCACCCACTGCACTGGGCACTTAGCGAATCCAGGTCTGATTTTGGTACGTTTGTTTCTAAGTTAGAGCAGGTATTAGGCTGTCAAGATATTATTAGTATTATTCCTTTTCTTCACATATTAAAATTCTGCTTTGTCCTACCTTTCTTCTTTTTTTTTTTTTTTAAAGGGGAGGCTACAATCTGCTAGGGATGTTTTGGGTTCTAATCCTAAGGGTAAGCTGTCTGGACTGTATATATTATACACAGTACTATCTCTGCTAGATACTGCAGCTCCTGGCATCTGGCTATGGTGATGTTGAATCGTCCATTCAAGAGATGTTGTGTGGAAATCAGCATTTTCCGCACGGGATTCTTATGGCCACTGTTTATAAGTCCACCCTCTGCGCTGCGGTCTATGCCCCCAGGCACCAATTATCATCTCTCTATACGTTACTCATCACATTAGTCTCCCAAGCTGCACGCCTCCGTTCCCACCCGGCTACCTGAGACGGCTTGAAGATACTCAAACTCACAGCAACACCCAAGCCCCAGTCCTCCGCTTTCTCTTCAGAGCTTTCTTTGTCCCTGTTCACAACCCCACTGCACACCCAGTTCAGCCAAGCAGGAAGCCTGGGGACGGTCACTCGCTATTCCTCCCCTGGTCTCCCATGTCCAAGCCTCCTCCTTCCACTGCCAAAGTCTTGTCTAGGACAGGCCTCACCACTACCTTAACTACCTCCCTGGTGTGGACACAAATGATCATAACAACTCCTAACAAGTCATCTCACCTCAACTCTTGACCCAGTCCCAAGTCCATTCTATTTCCAGCAGCCAGAGAGACTTTTTGATATCAAGATTCCATTTACAAATGTTGACTGAGAACCTCTCAGAGGTTTTCCATTGCCTACCAGTCCCTTTCCAGGCCGTGTCTCACCGCATCTCCTCACCTGACCTATCCTGGCCCTTCCAGCCTCAATTCTTGTCCTCCAGGTACCCAACCTATCCTTCTGGCCACTCTGAATCCTGCCTCTTTCCCCTTTCCATACAGGCTATGCACGTGGCCAGCTATGGTCCTCCTCCTCCTCCTCCTCCCCCTCCCCCTCCTCCCCCTCCTCCTCCTCCTCCCCCCCCCCCTCTTCCTCCTCCTCCTCCTCCTCCTCCCCTCCCTCCTCCCTCCTCCTCCTCCATCCTGACTGTTCATCATATCCTTCAAGCCTCAGCTAAGTCATCCTCATTCTAAAGGGACTTCACTAACTACCCCACGGACTAAGCAAAGAACTCCCAGTACAATGGCCTAGCTCTGCGTACTCTTCCCACAGGAGTACACACGATAGATAACACTGTTTGGCTCTGTGAGACTGGGGCCACGCGGTGCTGCTCACGCACACAGGACAGACTCCGGGGATGTCACAAGAGAACAAGTCCGAACCCTGCATGTGTGATGAGTGTTATCTCATTAAGTCTGCCCTGTGTGGAACAACACCTGTGAAACACCAATCCCCCGCCCCCCATCCACCATTCCTTCAATGCACACATGATTTTAAATTCAGAGAGTCATATTTATCAGTATTTGTATTTGATACACCTGCTGCTTTGTCAAATAGTGTCACGGCTACCAGGGTAGTCCGTTGACAGAAGCAAGAGGTAGCAAGTCAGACTGTTGCTTTTATTTTTGTTTTTTGGGGGGTTTTTGTTGTTGTTTTTTTTTAATTAAAAAACAAATACCCCATACGTTTTTCAATTGTGTCTCCCCTCAGTTGCATGGAAGGCCCTGCGGCTCACATCTTGCTAGGACTGTGGTGATGACATTAGAATGGCTTTTGGCCAAAGGACTGAAGCTTTATATTTTCTGTGTGCTGCGACTTCCCGTTGAAATCACAGCTGGCTGCACTCAGCCGCTGCACAGGATGGAGGCTGCCCATGGGCTCCCCAGCAGCTGGAGCTGGACCACGAGACAAAATTTCAGTCACCAAGCAGCTCGTACTCCTTTTTCTTGTAGCATAGACATTAAGGGCACAGGACTTTGGTGCCAAGACGCTCCCTTTACAATCTGCATGGTTTATTAGCTCAGTGTTCGAGGCAAACTCCTCAGCCATCCAATAGCTAACTTCCTTTCCTGAAAATGAAGACAAAGTAACACCTGGTTGGAAGGTTTGCTCTGAGAAGGAAGTGTCCGTTACCTGTTGTGTGCTCGCTGTAAGAGTCCTGCTGTAACCATGAGCTGGGCCTATTACTCTAAGTAGCTAGGGATGGAGAAACAGGTTTTGGGGAGAAAGGGCTATGAAGCAGAACAGAGACGACAGAATCAGAAGGAATTTGCCAAGTGGTATTAAAAACCGAGTCTTTACCACAGTTGACCGCTCAAGTCAGAAAACCCTTGGTCGTGAATTAACGGGTCAGTGAGCTAGCCACACTGGATTTGAACCCAGGCAGTCGGTGCCCCAACATCAAGTTCTGAGCCACTGAGAAATGTCCTGTCTTCACATCTTTCCCTCTGGGGGACTGGAATTCCTGGGTTGTAAAGGAGAAACTGAAATAAAAGGCCGAGGCATATACAAAGGAAGACAAAGTAAACAAAACAAGGTTAGGCTTCAAGCTTCTCAACTTAAAAGACGGGTAAAAGATGGGAGATCCTGTGGCAGCAGCCGTCGGCCGAGAAAGGAACCACTGTCTTTGTGGACACTCACTTTGAATTCAGTAGGCCAGAGAGAAATCAAGATCACTGCTAAAGACTTCAAAAGTCTGACAAGCCCGTCAGATCCAAACATGAAGCAGAAATGACCAACGTGAGGAGGAGAGCGGCTGTCTAGGGGTGCTCTGGAATCAGACCGCCCGAGAGGCAAAGCCGTGCCCAGGACTCTTGGAGCTCAAACTGCCTGAGCCCTGCATTTTGCAACTTATAAAACGAGAATAAAAACTTCTGTCTCTGCATGGATTTAAAAGACCTAGATACAGCGCCTAGAGAGAAAAAGGGAACCAGACACAGCTACATTGGTGAAACAGCACATCAGTTCAATCTCTACAAAGCCCATTAGGTAATACTGTGCGGTTTATTTAATTAAAGCAGCCTTACATAACACTAAAAGTGCACTGAGTATCCTAGCAGACACTGGGCAAATACTCAGCTACTAACTCTGTAGTAGGTTGTTTGAAAAATGGTGGTAGTGACCAGGGTAGCTGACCAACCCAAAATGGATTCATCAGGGTGTTTGTTTCGGGAGGAGTTTTTGTTTCATTTGTTTTGTTGGGTATTGTTTTCGTCTTATTGTTCGCTTTGATTTTCATTTTTTTTTGTTTTTGTCTTTGTTTTGGAGAGGCAGGAGGAGAAAGAGAAAATGAAGTTGGGTGGGGACAGGGGTGGGGCGATCCAAGAGGAGTTGGGGGAGGGGAAAGAATATGATCAAATATATTTTATGAAAAAAGTTGCATTAAAATTAATGGTGGTGATGAGATTCTGCACTGTGTCCTTGTCCTTGGAGATTCCCCATCACAGACTCTGAGTGTAGCTTTGTGACTCGCTTTGCTCAGTAGCAAGTGGGCACAAGCAGAGGTTTGAGAAGGGTTGTGCTTCCCCTGGGAGTCACTTACCCCATAAGACAAGCTATGGCACCTCGATGCTACCTTATGAAGAAGTCTGAGTCCATCTCCTGAAGCCTGACAGGTCACCTGCCCCTCAGATGATACTCCCAAAGACCAACCCACCTGTCAATCACCAGACTTAAAGACCATTTTAGACTGCCCACCTTTCAGCTGACCAATGAACTGTCCACAGAAACATGAAGGAACCCAACGAGATCACTGGGCGAGCCCAAATGAGTACAGCCATTGAGTTGAGCCAACCCACAGATGTGAGCTAAGCAAAATGGCAGTTACTTGAAGCTACTAAGTTATGGGGGTGACTTTTATGTGATGCAAACTAAACTTACTCATATAATCCTCCTGGGTAGGTACTATTAGTCTCCATATTTTGCAAAGGGGGCAACTGAGAGAAAGAGAAAGGGTCCTTGCCCAGCTTAGAAGAAGTGTGAAGATTCAACCCAGGTAATCAGTGCTTAAAATGTCTTTCCTTTTTTTTTAACCTCTAAAATACAAGTGTTTATGTCATTCATCCAGAAATTAATCATGCATAAAGGTCTTCCATACATGCAGAAAGAATTGTATGTAAGACTATTCACTAGGATATTATGATGGCATCAGAAACAATTCTAATGCTGTATAGGATGCAAAGACATCATGTATGCAACTATAAAAAAGAGGTATAGATACTGAACTTGTAGTAGACAATAGGAAAAAACAAGGTGCAAAATGAGTATACTTACATGCTCCCACTTGTGTATGAAAAAGAATAATATCTAAGTGTCTGTACACAGGTCATTCCTGAGAGGACATAGTAGTGGGTTTTATATCAGTTACAGTGGGAGGGAACCCACTGGTTGGGTGCTGTAATACCAGGGTATATGCAAAATATTATTTGCATTTGTGCCACGCAAATGTATTGGCTATTAATTCTTAGCGTAAAAGGTTGTTATGAAAATGAAGACAGTAGACACCTAGAACAAAGAAAGCACTCATTCACGAGTAAGTGCCAATATCATGTTTTTTCTATATCTGATTTCTAAATCCTTCTAATAAATATAAACTTAAAGCAGTCTTTCTTTCAAACTCCTGGCCTTGCAGAGAGAGAGAGAGAGAGAGAGAGAGAGAGAGAGAGAGAGAGAGAGAGAGAGAGAGAGAGAGAGAGAGAGAGAGAGAGAGTGTGTGTGTGTGTGTGTGTGTGTGTGTGTGTGTGTGTGTTTGGGGTTCAAAAGTAACTAGCAAAACATTAGCTCCATGGGAAGAGGCTAGTGGGGACTTGGCTATGTAGTTTTAGGGGTGTCTGTGACTGGCAGCATAACATGCAGGTGACCAGCCTCGGGTCCTGATCCATTCAGGTTGCTACAACAAAATGCCAGAGCCTGGCTAGCTTGTAAACAACAGAAATGTATTTCTCACAGTTCTGAAAGCAAGTGAATTCCAAGATCACGTTCCCTGGCAGATTCAGTGTCTGATAAAGGCTTGGACACTGGTTCACAGCCCGCCCCCCCACATTCTCACACATAATTAAAGGGGGAGAGCTATTGCCTGAGGACTTTGGAATACAGACAGCATTTGTAAGGCTTCTGTCTTCATACTTAATCACTTCTCAAAGGTCTTACTTCTTAACACCAACATTCTGGGTATTCAAATTTCAACCTATGTTTAAAGTAGGGAGACATAGCATTCAGACCAGACTTGGACTTAGAAAAACCCAGTTAATGGGAATCTTTGAAACGTCTCCATTGTCCATTCCCTAGGTACTCTCATTCCCCTTCATGCAAGAACACAAAATGAAAGTAGTTCTTTTTTTAATCCTAATAGAGGCTCATCCCCCATTCCCATAAACAAAGCTCTTGGCTATCATGTTTCCCACTGGACTCTCAGAGCTTAGAACTATGCCTGCACTTAGTAGGTGCTTTAATGTGTGTCTCATACAATGGGGGAGGCATTAAAAGGCTTCCAGTCCTAGAGGTTGATGTAAAGGGAAGTAGAGCCCAGGGATTTTTGTTGCCAACCAACATCCACCTCTTACATTCCTAGACAGGGAGCAAAGCAGTTTAACCTACTCTGGCCACACCCTCTTTCTCCAGCTAATGGTGTCCCCTCTTCAAGACCCTGCTTATCTGCAGCTTATCCCAGCTGTTGGTTGAAAATAAAAAGTTACTGATCTCTGAATTTGGAGTTCAAACAAGGAATGCCACTAAGGACAGTTGTTCCACACCGATGCCGGGTATGTCAGCCTGGCCGGAATCCTGTTTGCCCCAGAAACACCTGAGCAGGTTTGGATCTGATCCAAAGGTAAAGACAGGTAAATTTCCATGTCAGCTCTCACACAGATTTTTCAGAGGCAACTAGGACTGGTTGTACTTACTCTGTGTCCTCCAAACACTCTACTCCCCAACACAGACAGACAGGGACGGACACACACACACACACACACACACACACACACACACACACCAAGACAGGTTAGTCGTGGTTGTCCTAGGACCTCCCGCTCTCTGGGGCTGACAAGGGGGACGCCCCCTGCGGCTCAGCCTGTCCATTTTCATTTTCATCTTTGCACGAAGAGCCCCTGCTGGAGATGGGCTGCCTAGGAGGCTGCAGCGCGGGGCCACCTCAGGAACTTCTCAGGCAGCTAGCTGAGCTAAGCCCCCAGTCCTGCACCTCAAGGGTAGGGGGTGGTGGCGACTGGAGGGGACCACCGCCCCGCCCTCACCGCGTCCTCCCTGCGGCGGCTCCCCCCATCGGACTCCGGGCTTACTGTTCCCGTCCTCCTTCTTTGGGCGGGCACCGAGGAAACCCAACTGACGCCTGCAAAGTTTCCTTGGCTCCTAGGGCCGCGCGCACCCAAGCCCCAAGGTGGAGATGTGGCCAGAGGTGTCGTGGGCCACCGGGCGACCTCTCTGCGACCATCCCCACCCTTCCCGCGCTCGCACCAGGCGGGGACACACTCACCCTCCGCATGCTGCTGGCCGCGCCGGGCGGGCGGGGCGCAGAGGGGACTCGTCGCCGCGAACACCAGGGCCGGCCGAGATCGGGTCGGGCGGGGCTCGCCGGACTGCGCGGTGACAGTGGTTGTGGCGGCCGGGACTGCGTTTCAAACCGCTCGCACTCCGCTCTTCTGGCTTTCGGCTCTCGCCTCAGCCTGGAGTTCTCTTCCGATCCCGGCAGGAGCCGGTGCCCGGTGCCCAGAGGCTCCGGAGCCCAGCGGGAGAAAGTTCCAGCTAAGCGCGGGGCGGGTGCGGGAGCTGAGTGTGCGAGGGAGTGACGGGCGGGGAGCGGGGGCGGCGATGCGCCACCTCCAAGGTACCTTGGTTTTCCCTTCCCACGCCAAAGGCACGCTCCTGTCAGTTCCTACTCTAGAGGTTCCACGTTTCGGGAGTTCTTTGGGGCCGGGAACTAAAAGTTGAATAGGAAACGCGGGGTCAAGTCAGGGCTGGAGAAATGACCGTCAGGTACAGCAAGCAGTCAGTGCAGTCTCCTCCTAGCAAAGTTGCTCGGCAGAGGGCAGTCCCAAACTCCAGGCCTGCAAAACCCACAGGTCGACCCACTCGCAAAACTGTCTCCTAACACACAGCCTCCCACCCCACCCCAACTTCTCCAAACCACTCCGGAAGGCCTCCCTCAAATGCTAAACTGGGGTGTTAGGGGGGAAAGGGCGTAGTTCCCCAAACCCAAGTACACTGCACACCTGTGAGCTAGGAAAACACAGGATGCGAGTCTGCCAGATCCAGGGCACGATGGACCCCGGCCTTTCTACTGCTTTGACTGCGAGCAAAGTAAACAGTGTAGAATTCAAGGTCGCTCGAATTCCATAGCGAACCTTTTGAAAAGCTTGCGAAGAAGCTCCTGAGTTCCCGGAGCCAGCCTGACAGATAAACGGGGGGCGGGGCGAAAAGAATGCAAAGGCGCTAGTGAGTAAACATCTCTGATGAATGGATGCAGCATATTCTGACAGATCATCCCTTACCGCTGTTATCAAAGAAATGCCGTTGTAATTTTCTGGAACCCATAGACTGTCAGCAACACAGAGAGACCATAATATCACGCAGACTAAGTACCCTAATGATCTAATGAATAAAACCATTTTGTCTGGATCTCTCTCTGGCATTTATCAAGAAAGATAAGGGAGGACTGACTGATGTCTGGAGAGAATGAAGAGAGGAAATTAATGAAGCCCGCTGCTTCCTTTTTCACTTCATTTTATGATCTGCCTACGGTGGATGGTTTTTTTTTCCCCCCTCTTGATCTGAATTTCATCATATTGTTCTTTGATGTTTTTGCCTTTGGGGAAATAATAACAATTTTAGTAAGTGTACTTACTTAGGAGCCGTGTGCTTTCTATGTTATCACTTGCAATCCACGACCCCATTAACTATAATTTTATGGCTTTATACTCCGAGAAGGTAGATAATTTACCCCAAGTCACGCAGCCTGCTGATGGCACAGCCAGGATTTCAACAGAGTTTGCCCACTCGCTCCCAGCCAGTACCCTGTTCTGTGCTTTGCTTCATGCAAAAGTGCTGCTTGGAAGTCAAACTTGAGCTCCTTGTCAGGTTAGCCACTCATCTCTGTGACTTGGTTTCTTCGTCTACTATATAAAAACTTGGACCAAGTAGATGTCCAGAAAGGAAGTTTACGATTACCATTGTGCAACCTTAACCTGGAAATGAGAGAGTAATGCCATTCGTTTGTGAGTTTCCTTTAAAAAGGGTTTTAGCTTACGCTTGTCTGTGTGCGGTCCTTGTGCTTCCGTACAGGCGGGGTGAGCCGTCCCACTTGGCAGCTGGGAACTGGCCAAGGTCCCCTGCAACAGCCGCACTCAGCGAGCCTCTTGTTTGACCCTGCCTTGGCTGCTTTCTATGGCACTAGGTCCCTGTCATGACCACTGCTCTATGGATTTGATCGTTAATCCAATTCGTGGTTTTTCTTGCTCAACGGGGAAGACTCCTAGTGTGCAGGAGGTAATCGATTTTAGTTAAAGAATCGTTTTGGCGATCTTCGAGCACGTGAATAATTTAAATGTTTTAAGTTTGCATACAAGATGATGGGTTTCCTTGTGGCATTTCCGCACATCAGTGTCGTCGTACTTTGCTTTTATTCGCCTTCCTCTCCTATCCTCTCTTCTCTCCGTTTGCTGGCTCTCTTCCTCCAGGTTAAACACTTCCTCACATCTGCTCTACCATCACACGTGGTCTATTATCCTCTCCCGGTCTCCTCCTTCCGGTAAGTCCTGTTCTCGCTCATGGCCTCTTTTCTACTTTTGTGATGTGCACGCAGGCACACACGCACACATGCACACACTCACACACGCGCGCACACACACGTACACATGTGCACACGCACATGCACACACACATACTTATATCCAGAGACCACATGTGAGAGGAATATGTGGTTATTTATTTTTCTGAATATTTTTTAGTTTGACATCATGATTTTCACCAACATCCATTTCCCTGAATTTATTTTTATTTTATTTTATTTTATTTTATTTTGAGACAGGCTCTCATCAGAGCCATGGCTGACCTGGGACTCATTATGTAGACCAGGCTGGCCTTGCACTCACAGATAAAGACCACCCCCCTGCCTCTGCCTCCCAGTGCCGAGATTAAAGGTGTGCGCCACCATACCCAGTTCGTTTTTCTTTCTGGTTCAGTAAAAGTCCGTGGCATGTCTGTTCTTCATTCTCTTTCTCTTTCTGTATGTCATTGGGCATTTATGCTTGCTCTGTCTCCTATGGACTGTGAGCTGTGCAGCGGTGAGTGTGAATCTGCAAGTGTCCTGTGGTTTGCTGTCATGGAGCCCTCACAGTATATTCCGGAGAGTGGCCTGTCTAGACCATACCTTTGTCCTACTGTGAATTTTGGGGCATCGCCACACTGATTCCCAGGGCGCCTGCATGTGTTTATGTTCCAGCCATTACTGAAGTCGAGTTTCTCTCCCTGGTGTCTTCACCAACACTTGTCACTTGTTTTCCAATGCTGACCATTCTGACTGGGGTGAGGCAGACCCTCGAAGCAGTTTGAATGAGTGCTTCCCTGACAGTTAACCGTCTTGAATGCTTGTGAGGGTTTGTATGTGCTTGTCCCAGGGAGTGGCACTATTAGAAGGTGTGGCCTTGTTGGAGTAGGTGTGGCCTTGTTGGAGTGGGTGTGGCCTTGGAGTGGGTGTGGCCTTGTTGGAGTGGGTGTGTCACTGTGGCTCTAAGACCCTCATCCTACCTACCTGGAAGCCAGTATTCTGCTAGCAGCCTTCAGATGAAGATGTAGAACTCTCAGTTCTGCCTGCACCATGCCTGCCTGGATGCTGCCATGTTCCCACCTTGATGATGATGGACTGAGCCTCTGAACCTGTAAGCCAGCCCCAATTAAATGTTGTCCTTATAAGACTTGCATTGGTCATGGTGTTGGTTCACAGCAGGAAAACCCTAAGACAATGCTTTTTTTTCCCCCAATTTTATTTGTATGTTTGTGTTTCTTCTTTGGAGAAATGTCTACCAAGTTTGTGAACCTATTCATTGATTGCGTGATTTTTGTTGTTGGATTTTTTGAAGTTCTTTGTGCAGTCTAGGTATTAGTCTGATGTATAGCCGACAAAGATTGCCCTCTACCACACACACACACACACACACACACACACACACACACACACTTCTGTGTCACCTTGATGATTGTTTTCTTTGTTGTGAGGAAAAAAATTTCTATGACCCTATTTGTAAGTTCTTGAGATGGTTTTCGGAGTGATCAGAGTCCAGTCCTCTTTAGAGTTCTCTCTCCTATACCCATGTCTTCTCTAGCAGTTTCCAGGTCTCGAGTCTCACATAAAAAAATCTATGTTACCTCTCTACTGCTGTGATAAAGCACTGGGGACGAGGCAACTTATCAAGAAATACTTTATTTGGGTAAACAGTTCCAGATGGCTGAAGCCCCATGATGGTGAAGCGGAAGCAGCAGGAGACAGGCATGGTGGTTGGAGCAGAGGCTGGGGGCTCACATCTCGAACCCTAAGCACAGAGCAGAGAGGCTGAACTGGAAGTGACTGGAATCCTTAAACTGTCAGTGACACACTTCCTCCAGCAAGGCCTCACCTCCTAAACCACCCACTGGGAACCAATGGTCAAAGGAGACGACTCTTTTTAAGCAGTTGCAGGGTCTCCGGTCCATTTGAAATGATTATCTGCAGGGTAAATACTCAGTTTTCCTGGCTCTGTTGTTAGAGGCTGACTTGGTGCAGTGTATGTTTTTGAAACATTTGTAAATAGGTGACTGTAGCCCTGTGCGTTTATTTCTAGGTCCCCTATTCCACTGGGGGACAAAGCTTTTTGTGACAGCACCACAGCTTTTGCTACTATGGCTCTGTAGCACAGTTCGAGACTCCGTTTAGGGGAGAAAATCCACCAGTTGGTGAAGCCCGTGAGTCCCGTGTTCACAGTCTTGTGTGTTCTGGTGATAGAGTCATCTCTGCTTAAAACTGTCCCATCCCTGCTGCCCTTCTAAACTCGTACATGGTGTTTGCTTCCCTGAAAACCATCTAATAGCAGAGAGCAATATGTCTTACATTTTGCTCACTTCCCTTAGTTGTGTAACACTATCCATGGACAACAACAGCAATGGTCTTTGCTCTCCCTCTTCAGGCGAAGGCCATAAACCTCTGTGTTCAACACCATAAGAAGTATATGAGCTTTGGGAAGGACAGCCTGATTCCCTTCGTTGGTTATTAATGTAGAAAGGGATCTAATAGAACATCGAGCAATCCGCAACCAGTGTACACTCTCACACACAGAGCAAAAGATAAACCAATTGTTCTGCTGTCTGTAGATAAGAAATTAGCCAATATGTAGGGCTGGAGAGATGACTCACTGGTTAAGAACACTTGCTGTTCTTGGCAGAGAACCTGAGCTCATTTTCAGCACGGATACTAGGAAGCTTACAACCTCGGAAAGCTCCAGATCAGAGGATCTTGTACTCTTCTCTGGCCTCCAGAGGGGCACACACACACACACACACACACACACACACACACACACACACACACAGACTCACATGCCTACAGATAATTAAACATCAGAATATTCTGAAAAGAAATCAGCCAATATGAGCACAATTTCATCCCCACTCTCATATTTCATTTAGGAACCCATTAGTAATGATATATTGTTTCTGCCATGTTTTTTCAAACAGCTTGAGCCATTCATAAGGCAGGGCATTGGGGTACAAGACTAAAATCTCAGCATTTGGGAGACTGGGGCAGGAGGATTGAGATTCAGACTAGCCCAAGGTACAGGATGAAATCCTTTAGATAGATAAAAAAAACTGTTTCCAGTCAATATTTAACACAAAGAACTTTGTATATCCTGGATACTGAGTCGTTTTGTATTTCTATTTTGTCATCTTCCTTAAACCCTATATGACAGTTGGCAATACCTCCTCCTTACAGGTCACATGACATAATAGGCAAATAGATTGATCAGCTGTAAAGAGATGGCACAGCTAATAAGCGACAGTGTTTTGTGGCTAATAACTCTATCTACCGGGTGTGTCCAACTTTTTAACCCTGTGGTGCAACACTGTCACCCACGAAGTTCCCACTCAAGAACTGTACATGTTTGCAAAACGTTCGGTCTTTCGGAGAGCTTATGATATTTTGTCGGGGAACATTCACAGCCGTTCTCAATCACACACAGTCACATGTAATTTGGACATATCTGAAATCAAATTTGACTCCAGACCCTCAAAGAGTAGCCAATGAGAGATGGACAACTAGTGTCTCTCAGACTTCTGTCTCTCTGTCGGTAAAGCGGACCGTCGAGTAATCACATTAATGTAGTATGGGGTTATCTTTAAAAAGCCTTCATGGGAAAGATGAGTATGATGCTGGAGAAGATTATGAGCTTAGAATTGGAGGAGCAAAGAATAAATACTCTGCCTACAGAGTGAGCAATAGCCTGGGGGTGGGGAGGGCACGACACAGAGACCAGACATCTTAAAAGCTGGGACAGATAACAGGAGAGGGGATCTGGCTTCTGAAGGCCTAGAAACACTCATGGGGGAGGGGATAGTATGTAGTCCCTCTGCTTTCTTTTCCATAGCATTAGAGCCACTCAAAGATACTCAGGGCTGTTTATTTTGCTGTTGAAGATCTGCCTTTTCTCTTCCTCTTGCTCTTTCAAAGTGTTTATTAAACACTGAGCCACAGTCTTGGGATGGCCTTTTTGGGAAGAGGGGTTTGAAGGAGCAATGGTCATGTGGTAAAGAGGGGACTTGGATCTGGTGGGATATGCATCAGAGATGTTTGATTCTCCATTAAGCCTCTGTGCCAATGCTCAGCCCTTAGTAGATATTTTAAAAGGCAGAATTTGCATATATGCCTCCCACATGCTATCTCTATTTATTTTCATACTCGTCGGTGCCTAATATTGATTGTTAACATCATAGGATCTAGACTTACCTAGGATATAGGCATAGCCATGCTTGTGAGAGTGTCTAATTAGGTTAGTTGAGTTGCAAAGCCTGAATGTGGGTGGCACCATTCCATGGGCTGGGGTCCTAGGTTGGCTAAAGAGGAGCGAATAAGCTGAACCCTCACACTCATCACTGTGCTTCCTGGCTGAGGGTGTATTGTAGCCAGCCACCTCACACACCTGCCATCACCTTACCCACCTTGATGGATTGTGTGCTCAAGCCGTGAGCCAAGATAGACTCTTTCTCCCTTAAAGTGCTTTTGCCAGCGTATTTTATTGCAATAAAATTAAAGTAACCAAATACATATTTCATCCAAGTCTTTGAAATACATGTTTCATGGCTGTCTCTCCTGCTGGCTCTGAGCATCTTTAAAGAAAGAATTATTCTGATGTAATTCTATATACTAATATACTAATAATAGTTCCTCTGGGAACTATTATAAAAGATGTGTCCTCCATACATGGTCAATAAATGAATGAAAGATGTTCAAACCTTACTATATTCTCTCAGCCAATGGGTTTCTATGCTACCTTTATTGGCTGCTTACTATGCACACCACAATGACAATTGTCATTTAACCAACACCTCATGTGGCCATTTAAGTTCTTCCTACCCTTTCTAAGGTCCTTTTATGAAAATATGCCCTAATATAAAGACCTGGAGGGCAGTAATGTGATTTCAGGAGATTAAATGATCCAGAGATAGGCTGAACCCTCACACTCATCACTGTGCTTCCCGGCTAAACTCAGTCACCCAGAATGGTACTCATGAGGTAACAAGACAAAATCAAGATGGTGGCAATGGAAAGGGAGAAACAGTTTTCGTGTTTGTTACCACATCTGGACAGTTACAAGAATGGATTTGCTCTGCATGGAACTAAACATGTGGCCAGATGTAGGCACCCTGTCCAGTGGTGGGAAGCAGGGTTTAGCACCATGGATAGCTCCTGAGTTGTCCATTTGGACTTGTATCCCATGGGGCCTTTACTGCAGTCATTTAAAGTGCCCTTTAACAAACAATGCGTGACCTTTACGGAGCATATGCTCGACAGAGCTTTGCGCACGTTAACTGCGAATTCCCATTAGGGGACAGAAAGGTTGCATGATGTCATCCAAAGTCATACAGACAGCAATGAGAGAGATAAGCTCCGAACCTAGGTAGATTGGCTCCAAAATCCATTACCGGACACCACGAAAGGAAATTAGAGCTCAGTATGATAAATGCTTTGACAGAAAGGCAGAAGAGTGAGAAAGCCGAAGTACCAGAGGGAAGAAAGAAGGGGGAGCTACGCTTCCCAGAGAGGAAATGCTGGGACTCCTTTTAAAAGGTGTATGTGAAGGATCGGAAGGATCCTGAGGTCAGATCTAGGCTCAACAACTCACTCCTGTGATTGAGAAAACAAAGTAGAGAATAATGAGGTACCCAAAACTTAGGGAGAATGTGTGTGAAATAAGGAAGGATCTTGGACGTAAGATAAGACTTTAAAAGGAAAGAATTTTTGACCTATTTTCTAAAGATCATCAAAGAGCAGGGTGTGGTACGATAAGACACACAGTTTAGAAAATCCTCTCAAGTTTCAGGGTAAAGATGGTGGACAGTAAACCTACTCTGAATAAGGCGGGAAGAAGGTAAGGTGGCTTCCCCCCAAACAGCATAAACTGTGTAAAACCTCCCACTGGGGCTGACCTCTGAAAAGGACTTAAGGACTCTGTCCCCATGTGAACACAGGTGGTGGGGGAGGGGAGGGGAGGGGAAGAGAGCACAGGAGCTGTGAAGAAACTGGTCTGCGAGGAAGCATGGCCCTAAGAAACAGGAGGTCCTCAGGGAGCACTCTGCAGGGTTAAGACATCAAAACTGCCTCCGTAAAATGGCAGGAGCAGAAGGGAGGATTTGCAGCTGAGGGCTCGAATCGAAAGCCGAGACAACACTGATAGATCTAATCCTTGAATTAAAAATGCCAAATGACAGGAAAGACATGACTGGAATTGAATTAATGGTGGGGATAAAAGGCTTTGAGGTAATTATGGCATGTACAAAGGGAAGACACAGGAGCGGGGCAATTAGGGAGAAGATAATAAGATGTAGTAAGAGGGGAGCAAGAGATAATCAAACGCACGGGTAATTGGTATCTTTAATTGGTGTAGAGGATCCAATAAATGTAGTAAAATATGTATTCAGGCACATGATACATTTTCCTAAAACGAAGGGACTAAACCCACAGAGATTTATCTATACACCCAGAGAAACGGGCTGTCAAGCTACTTTTGTTGTGGTGACAAAATACCTGTTGGGAAATGAAAGGAAGAGGCATTTGTTTGGGGGTCACAGTTTTAATAAAAAAAAGATATGGTCCAACGAGTTAGGAATGGGGGTAGGAACCATTCCCGCTGTGGTGGGAGGGACCTGAGACCGCAGATCAAATTAAATCCATAGTCAGGAGGCAGGGAGAGACGAATGTTGGCCTCTGATCACTTTCTGCTGTCAATAGAGTCTGGGACCCTACCCCATAGGATGCTGCCACCCACATCCATCTGAACCTTTACTCGACAGTCAAATGTCTTTAGAAATGTCCTCACGACATGCGCAGAGCTGTGTCTCCTAGGTTCCAGTCCAGTTGACAATAAAGAGAAACTGTCACCCAGACTTCGAATGAACATGAAGAAGTTGCCTGGCTCTGTTACTAGATTTGATGGAAAGATTTTTATTCTGACATCTGTGCAAAGGAGTCAGATCTTCTTGGGGTGGGGGTGGGTAGGAATCAAATCAAGCTTGCTATAAACATGTTCTAGCAACCTCGGTGCCGGGGGATGGCAAAACAGTGTCTACAGAGCTCAGGGAAGAGGAATGACCCAACATTACTACAGCCAGCCATAGGCAGAGGAAGGATTGGGGAAATAAGAAAACAACATGTCCTCCTTGGAAACTAATATCCAAGCTATCAGAATTAAGCGATGGGATAAAAAGATTCCATGAAGGTAAGTTGATAAGCCCCCATTGCTGTGACAATCAGCTTATAAGAAAATAATGTTTACTTTGGCTAAGAGTTGCAAAGCTCCTGGTCCATGGTTCTTGCCTCATTATTTAGGAGTCTGGGGTAGCCCCTACATTAACCTATGGATTATGACCCAGATCCTGCGTACCAGATGTTTACATTATGATTCATAACAGTAGCAAACTTACAGTTATAAAGTAGCAACGAAAATAACCTTATGGTTGGGGGGTCACCACAACATGAGGGACTGTATTAAAGGGTAACAGCGTTAGGAAGGCTGTGAACCACTGCATTACATCTTGCAGGGGCGCATGGTAGAGGGCGCTTTATTGTGGCCTGGCTATGACCCACCCCTGCATACTATGTACTTGAGTCCTGTTTGCTAGCTGATGAGCTTCTGTGAAGTGGTTAACCAGGAGGACTCTGGTTTCATCAACAGATTAGTCTATTGATGGTTCTTAATATGGTAGTATCATTGGAAGGTAATATAAACACTAGGAGGTGGGGCCTGTTGGAGGGTAGGTAGCTGGAGGTGTGGTTTGAAGTATGCACCTTGTCTCCCATTTTCTTCCTCTGTCTGTCCCCTTGAGGTGAGCAGCCTCACTGTGATTATCTACCTCAGAACCTACCTAGAACGAATGAGACCAAGGACTGTGAGCAGATGCCAAGACAAAATAATTCCTACCTTTAAGTTGTTTGTCTCGGGCTTTTTCCATGGTGATGGGTAATTGACTGACAGGACATCTCATTCATCACTGCTGGGAAACAAAGCTGGGGTGCCAGTACCTCCATCAGGGGCATGTTCACAGGGATGTTTCCTCCACTAGGTTCCCCCTTCTGAATGCTCCCCCACCTCCCAATAGCACACAGGGTAGGGAGATAGCCTTCCACACATGGGCCCCCGAGGGACACTTCGGTCCAAGAAACAGCAGAAAGACACACAATAAGGAAGGAACGAAGCCATACAATAAACACAGGACGGCTTCTGACTGGGTCTGAAGGGGGCCACAGAGCTGTGGTTCAGTATTTTTAAGCTTTCTGTTCAAGTGAGGTCTTTGATAAGGCTTCTAGATTCTCTTTCTGCATACCCCACCAAATTCTTCTAAGGGTTGATGCATTTTTATATTCCAAGGAAGAATATTTTCAAAATCCTCTAGTGAGAAAGAAATATTTACTGATTATGTCTGTGTGTGTGTGTGTTTGTTTGTTTGTTTGTTACATGTACGTGTTTATGTGTGTGCATGCATGTGTATTTGCCTCCATGTAGAGACCAGAGGTCAATGTCAGACGTCCACTCCAGTTGCCCTTCACCTTAATTTCCTCAGAGAGTGTCCCACTGACCCTGGAGCTTGCCTCTGTTTCTCTATCCTTTGATGCCAACTCAGGAGTTATGGATGCTGCTAGGCCAAGCTTTTACTTGGGTGCTGGAATCCAAACCCTGGTCCTCAGGTTTGTGTGGGAGGCCCTTTGCCAACTGAGCCAACTCTCCGGCCTCTCAGATTACATGTCTTTTCCCTTAGGGAGCACAGTTTTGAACTAGTAAGACACAAGCAGCAGCATGGACGGCATCTCAAAGCAAGCCCTTCAACATCAGCTCGACAGTCAGTGCTTGGGAATCAGGACGGCAAACACACACAGCACGGTTAAGGCACAGCCTTTGCCAACCTTTCAAGATAACGAGCTCACAACTGACAACCACGAACAGCCTCTCATCACGGGATCCCTGCTGGGATCCACCAGCTCATACAGACCTCTCAACTCCAGGGACTGGCTGCATTGCACTGCGTGGAAATTCCAAGTCTCACGGCAGCTATGAGTATTGAACTTATGGGAGTTTTAAGTTATGAAAATGTGTGTTATAAAAAAAAGACTATATTTTTTTCATACAGAGATTTCATGTGAATTTTAAGCCATATATTGTATCATGACGTACATGATATATAAGTAGTTTTGTTTGATATGCGTTACATTTATGAGTCTGACTCCAATGTATATTTGCTCATGTTTTACCTCTTGTGAGTGATAGCTAAACTTCTAACAAATGAAAATCTTCATTCTTAATAAACAAGGCTTAGTGTGTTGGCAGAGTTAGAATATACTACAATTATTCACTTGCTTTCTCTCATAACTGTCTCAAAAGAGCAATGATACTACTACCAAGAGTGATTTCTGAGAATATTTAAGAACATTGCTGTATGTTCTTTTTCTATTTTGGCCTGTCTTTTTTACCAGCTCTATACATAACTTATAGATTCTTTGGTCATCACATATGACACTCTTCTTTTTTTTTTAAAGATTTATTTTATGTATGTGAGTACACTGTAGCTGTCTTCAGACACACTAGAAGAGGGCATCAGATCTCATTACAGATGGTTGTGAGCCACCATGTGGTTGCTGGGAATTGAACTCAGGACCTCTGGAAGATCAGTCAGTGCTCCTAACCACTGAGCCATCTCTCCAGCCCCTGACACTCTTCTTTTTAACACTCATTTAGGCTTCAAAGATATCTGTACTATAAAATGTTCGGCTGTATTCTTTTGTATAATTATGTGTATGTGGGCATCTGAATATGGGTATGTGCACGAGGGCATTGTCTGTGGAGGCCAAAGGTCTCCTATCTCTCTGGAGCTGGAATTACAGGCAAGTGAGAGAGGCCTGAGGTGGTGTACTGGGAACCTAATCTGGGTCTCTGCAAGAACGTCAAGTGTTCTCCAGCCCCAGGTTCTGTATTTTTGTTCACATCTCCAGTTCCTCTTATCTGGTCCGTTCTCTAGTACAACTTTCTGGAATGGTTCCTGGAAACCATAATTGTCTTAGTTAGGGTTTTACTGCTGTGAACAGACACCATGACCAAGGCAACTCTTATAAAGACAATATTTAATTGGAGCTGGCTTACAGGTTCAGTCCATTATCATCAAGGCAGGAACACCGCAGCATCCAGGCGGGCATGGTGCAGGCAGAGCTGAGAGTTCTACATCTTCATCTCAAGGCTGCTAGTGGAAGATTGACTTCCAGGCAGCTAGGGTGAG
Organism: Rattus rattus; assembly: GCF_011064425.1. Lineage (NCBI taxonomy): Eukaryota > Metazoa > Chordata > Mammalia > Rodentia > Muridae > Rattus > Rattus rattus. The sequence continues at coordinate 173,461,296 of NC_046154.1, read as the reverse complement.
GGTCTTAAGCCCACATCCAGTAGCAAGCCTATTCTAACAAGGCCATACCTCTACATAGTGCCACTCTGTGGGCCAAGCATATTCAAACCATGACACATAATTCTTGTCATAGTCAGAGTTGTGATAAAACACCATGACCAAAAGCAAGTGGGGAGGGAAGGGTTCATTTGGCTTACACTTCCACATTGCCGTTCATCATTGAAGGAAGTCAGGGCAGTAACTCAAGCAGGGCAGGAACCTGAAGGCTGGAGCTGATGCAGAGGCCACGGAGGGGTGCTGCCTACTGGCTTGCTCTTCATGGCTTGCTTGATCTGCTTTCTAGTGGAACCCAAGACCACCATCCAGCTCAAGATGGCCCCACCCATCATGGACTGGACCCTCCCATTAGACACTAATTAGGAAAATGCCCTATAGACTTGCCTACAGCCTGATCTTACAGAGGCATTTTCTCAACCTGGGTACCCTCTTTTCAGATGACTCTAGTTTGTGTCAAGTTGACATAAATCTAGCCAGCACGATCCTAATTCTTGAACATTAATAATAGTTTGTGTAGTGGTTTGAATAGGTTTGGCTCCCATAGATTCAAGTGCTTGAATGCTTGGCCCGTGGGGAGCCGCACTATCAGGAGGTGTGGCCTTGTTGGAGTGGGTGTGGCCTCGATGGAGGAAGTGTTGCAGCGAGCTTTGAGGTCCTATGCTCAAGTCCCACCCAGCATGGAATTACAGTCTCCTCCTGGCAGCCTTTGGATCAAGATGTAGAACTCTTGGCTCCTCCATCACCATGCCTGCCTGCACACTGCCATGCTTCCCGCCATGATGACAATGGACTGAACCTCTGAAACTGAAGCCAGCCCCAATTAAATGTTTGCCTTTATAAGAGTTGTCATGGAGTCTCTTTCCAGCAATAAACCCTAATTAAGACAGTTTGTCTACTGACAAGTGTTCCAAAACAAAATACTTCAAATACTTAGAAGTCTGTTTAATGCAATATAAAATTCCCGGCTTTTATTTTCTTTCCTGGAGAATCTTAACTATGTTAAATGTTACTATGTTTTCTTTGGGGGTGAATCATTGCTTTCAAAAATCTGAAGTTAATATAATTTATTATTATTATTTTGGCTGGTTTTGTTTACTCAAAAGGTATTCTTTTCTGTCGAAAAAAAAATGTGACTTTATGGGGATGATTCTGACGGACCCTGCAAACTGCAGGCGATGTTGTGGTCTTTTCGTATGTAGTTTCCAGTCTTGATTGCTTGCCTTGTCTCGAATTGTGTGCTCCGTTTTCCCCATTTGCTCTTCACTATCTGAGATCTCTAGTGCTCTAATGTCCGATCTTCTCTTCTGGTCTTTTACCATTTTTTTCTCTGAATATTGTATTTTCTTTCTTAATGTGATTTTGACTTAGGAAAAAAAAAATCCTCGTCTTCAGCATTTCACTTTCCTTACAGGCTTACCTGATGCATTTATTTTTAACATTCATCTGTAAAATCTAGTCTTTGTTTCTTTTACTGCTAATTTTCCCCTAAATTCTAGTACTTCATTTAATGGTTCCCCAACTTGAGCAAAGTGAATCCTTCGACTGTCCTCTGCTTTCATGTAGGTGAACTCCTGGGTATGTACTCGGGGAAATACGTCAGCATACGATTAGGAACCATGTCCAATCATGTAGTGCTGCTCGCGATTGTCAGACTATGGAACATCATAGGTGCACACACTGAGGACGATAAAGAACACAGGGGATGTTCCCAGCAGTGGGATAGTGTAGGGAGCAGCGTGGTAAAACAAAGATGGCGCCGACATCCAGTCCTGTCTGGTAGTAAACGCAGTAAGCGCAGGCTTGTCCCCTTGCCAGGGCTGGTGTAGGATGATGAGGTGATCCGGCGCCCACCTGTGGTGAACAACGGTACTGCACATGCGTGGGTTTTGCACCTGGAGTCAGTTGGCCGGGAAGTTAATATGCTAATGAGGGATTCATGCTCTGCCAATCCCTGAAGGACAATTAGCATAGCCTCAGCCTACAGTGCATATAAGGCGAGCGCTTTTGCCCCTAGAGGTCCCGGTATCAGCAAAGAGGTGGTCCTGCAATAAAGGCTGTTGAGAAGAATCGGACGGTGTTGCGTCTTCCTTGCCGGCCGAGGTGGGCGCGACAGGATAGCATTGTGGCTGAGTGACCTCCTTGTCACTGAGAGTGCTCACAATTAAAAAAAAAAAAAAAAAAAAAAGCCGGGTTCTCTGGGGTTATCCTATGACTTGCAGGTATGCGCTGTGGAATGTGAACACACAGGCAAATAAATATAGTTTTTTTTTTTTTTTTTTTTGGTTCTTTTTTTCCGAGCTGGGGACCGAACCTTGGGCCTTGCGCTTCCTAGGTAAGCGCTCTACCACTGAGCTAAATCCCCAGCCCCATAAATATAGTTTTTTAACAGCTTTAAGGAACGTAATGGGAAACTGGAGGGATGGCTCTGGGTTTACAAACCTGCAGAGGACTTGGACGCAGTTCCCAGCACCCACATCAGACAGCTCACAATTGCCTGTAACACCAGCAGTTGTGGGGACCCGATGCCCTAATCCGACCTCCATGGTTACTTGAACCCTTATGGTGAACATACACACACACACACGTGCACACACTCATAAAATAAAAACATATTCCTTTAAAAAAAACCACTGAGGAAATAAAGATGAATGGCGGGTGTTGTCTCTCGCGGAATGGCACAAGAAAGCTGAGGGACGTCCCTCTGTGAGACGGGAGGACATGGGATGACAAGAGACAATAATGAGTGATGGGCATGATTAAGGAATACACATGGAAAGTAAAAAGGTACAAAGGGTTATCCTTCGTACTGTCGGTCCGGTCTGTCCGCATTTTTTCAGTGTGATTTCATTGTCTCCACAGATGCTATTGTATTCTGGTTTTCCCCTAAAAATAACTACAGGACTTGATCATGATACTTGTTACTTGTTTATGGAAAATTCATCTTTCTGAGGTTTCTAAAAGAAACATGGTCTACCGCAGCTCTCCTACCTCCAAGGGAACTTCTTTTTCTGATGGTCGCGTGGCTTTTTGAATGAGGCACCTTGCTTTCTGAGATCGCCTGGCTTTCTTGCTTCCTACCACGTACACTGTGGCCTTCCTTTCTTTCCTCCTGCCCATAATTGGGCAGCCCTTCTTTTGTCTGCCATTATGGAAGCCCAACTCCTTTGCAAAGGTCTTGGGTGACTTGAGAAAGCTCTCTACTTCAGAAGCAGTGACCTCGTCTACCAAGGTTGACTGCTGAAACCGCAGCTTCAACTTCAGAAGGTCTGTTCCAGTAAAGACTGCTCCAGTCTGCTCCGGTACCTGGCGCCTGAAACCAAAGCTCTGAGGAACAAATCTTGGTGACCTCATGATGACCCTGCGTACATCTGCTTCATAGAGATCTCCTGATTCTGCATTTAATTTTCTACAAGGACTAAAGGAGGAAAGGTGCTCCCTGGTGGCCCAGTGAAGCTTGCAATTGATAGATAGGGTGCCAGGTTTATCATTGGTTCCTGTTGGAGGCTTCTGACTGGCTTTTGTGAAACAGCTTTTCTCTGATTGGTGGAAATCACAATCCCCTCCTCCCAATTTGCATGTCGTGTCCCTTCTGGCTGTACAAATGTGTTGTTCTCTAATATTTTTCAAGTCAGTCAGAAGATCCTTCTGTGTGTTCCGCCTGCTAGCATTGCAACCTCACTGTCATTAAAAACCTTCTCCGAGTGATCTAGTTGTAATCATTATTATAGGTGGTATAAGCTGAGCTGGAAACAGTGAGATGGCCAACACTGTAGCCGCGGCAGTAGCAGCGGGTGGCAGAGGGAGATGGCAAAGCGTGGAGGGTAAAGGCAAGAGAAGATGGAGAGACAGAACTGGAGGAAGCAGAAATCTGTGAAGAGCCAAACTTGAGAGACCGAGACCTCCACAGAGCTTCCAGGCCATAAGGAACCCTTAAACCCCGAAAGACCTGTCATTCTAGCTGCTGCTAAAGACACGAAAGTCTGGGATCTATAATATTATATGTCACTGACGGATGTTGCTTCAAGTTGGTGCTAAGGGCCAAGGATTACGTAAGCTGCCAAGCGCCAGGCAGCTGGTGATCAGAGCCAGAGAAATAAGCCTCTACCCTAAACTCCCACGGCTATAAATCTCCAGCTTCTGAAGCCTTAGCCATAAGCCTCTAGTTCGCAGGGCTTGGATCTCTAAGCCTCTGAGCCTGTGAACCCAGTCCATAAGCCTTTGGCACTTGAGCCCGGCACTGCCAATCTGGAAGATCCACTCCTTAGCTATCAGAAATCTCAAGATAGAGGCCCCTAGGCAGCTGGCTGGTGAGAGCAAGAGTTGACTGTTTTTCAGTGTCTTTAATTTCTTTTCTTTCTCTCTCCCTACAGACCTCGTTCATTCATCTGCTTTTAGAGATAGCAAACCTTCCACTCACAGCTCCTGTACCCGGACTGCCTCTGAGTGAGTACCGTGGACCCCTGGGGACCCCTGAGGACCCCTGAGGACCCCTGAGGACCCCTGAGGACCCCTGAGGACTCCTGGGTTCTCAGGCAGCCCCTCCCTCTGCGTTCTCCTACACAGTCACTGACACTCCACAGGTCTTCGAGGATTGGGAGCTCCTGGGATATCATGGCCTCTGTTCTGTGGTTAGTATGCTCCTGGGTTTGAGATTAACATGAGGCTACTCTATGTTTTTATTCAAGGGTTCAGAGACTTAAAAAAAAAAATCTATACTGTAGGAACCATCTTCCCAGCTTCCTCTATTTTCTATTTTCACAGTGATCATAGTTATCTGGGAGGGGAAAAAAACCAATGACATTCCTATTTGATGGAGGTGGGTGAACTCTGGCTGCATTCGGCTGCACAGTGTCTGATGGCTTTGATGACTAAACTGACGCCCTCTCTGGTGACCGTGGCAGAGCTGCACTACTGCCTGATTATTTAAACACTTCCGTTCCAGCTAGTAAAAACCATCCCTGTTCAAATTCCCTGCCACATCTCCCCAAAACATCCTCCCCCTGTCCCCTGCACACCATGCGAAAAAGGAATTAAACAGTTAACATCCACCGCATAGACATTCTTCAGGGTCCATCCTGCTCCACTCGATGGCCGACTTGTTGGACGGTTAGTGCCCCTGCTGTAGTTTCAGACCAGTATTTTGAATATTACCTCAGAATAGACCCCCACAGGGCTTACCGATATGTGGGACATGGAGACCTGGTGACAAAGGTGCGTACCTTATGAAGAAGTCATCCTCATCCCTCATCCCTCCTGTGTGTGAGGTACCATTTAGTGCCAGAAGCACATGGCCAAGAAAGTCCTTGCCCTTGAGGAGCTAGATGCTACCTACCCTGTCCCTGGGGCCACTTATACTCTCAGAGTTTTGTCGTTTTTGCGTTAGGGACTCAATCGCTGGGCATAAATTGGGTGGAGGGAAAGTATAGAATTAGAAACTGCTCTTAAGCCGCCCCCGAGACAAACTCTGGTATCTATCTCCACCTTTGGAGCAGCGGCTCCGTGAGAGGCCTGGCAGCTCATTAAAACCACAGTAAACAAGCCAGACAGGGAACACTTTGTCCTTGTACACAATGAATCAAGTGGTCTCCTTAGACACAAAAGCCTGTACCCTCATCCAGGGAGTGAATCGACCGTTTTAACAATTCCTGCTCTCATTGGATTGGCAACTCTTTGTCTGTGGAGGAAGGCTAGATCTAGAATTAAAGCCGGCTGGGAACACGATGTTTAGCTAAATAATAAGTTTTTCTTATGAAGATTTCTTTCCCCTCTCGGGAGAGCAATGCATTCAAAGAAATGCTAAGAGTTCTATTTGTCTGGTTACTGACAAGAAAAATATCAAACAGGACAAGTTACTATTAGAACAAAAAAGAAAAGAAAAAAGTAAAAATTTCCTTCATACCTGTCTTCCCTCTAAGTCAATGAATCCTGATTGATCCTATAGACTGAACAAATATGTATTAAGAACCTACTGCGTATTGGCTTTAGTCCTTACTTTCAACAAATTACCACCTTGTCTACCGGGAACATTCATATGCAAGGGATGGTTGGTGGACCTGGGGATAGAATTCAGTAGACTGCTTGTCTACCATTCATGAGGCTCCAGCTTGGATGGTCAGCACCCCAAGACATAAACAGATTAGGCAGGGACACCCGAGAGGCGCAGAGCACCTGCCTGGCATACACAAGGCCTCAGATTCTGTCCTCGGCACTGAAAAGGTGGGGGGCGGGGGAACACATTTGTCTATCACTCAGCCTTGCTTCTACAAATACTGAAACTCAGGGATCTTACAGTTTAATGCTATACAGGAAAGGGCCGTAATATTTTGAGCGTCACATTATGGTTTGTCCCCTCAGGTAGGACTGTGTGACGAGCACAGGCATGCAGCTTGATTAGTCTGTAGGAGTTTATGGGACATCAGGGAACCTCTTACCTCAGAGCCTGGTTCTTTCAATCGGGAGAATCGGGCCCCATAAATCGTCATCTGACAAAATGAGAATATTATATCGACAACCGCTGCCATTAACTTGTAGTAATAAAGTGATTTCCAGCACAGCAAGGGGATACATTAAAAGCCATGGTGGGAAAAAAAAGGTGGAGGGGGAGAAGGAAGGGAGAATTTTGAAATTATCCAGCGCTCGGTTGCGGTGTGGGGATAAGTGTCCACCCGATGACTTATGTGTTAAAAGCTCGGTCCCTGGCTAGCTCCCCTAGTCACTGAGAGTTGATTGGACACTGTGGGCTAATCCAAGAGAGATTCCTAACCTGATTATATAATTGTAAGGTAATGGAAACATTCAGGGGTTCCAGCAGGAGGAATTCATCACTGCAGTCTCCATGGGGGCTGTATTTTCTCTCTCTTCTCTCTCCCCACATCTCCTCTCTAATGGCCATAAGGCCCCCCTAGGAAGTCACTCCCCCTCCCTCCCGCCCAAATCTCAGACCATGACAGAATCAAGAGATGGAAGACATTTTAGAGACCAGCTGTTCTTGCCCATTCTGGAATATTCTCTCTCTGAAACCATGGCCAAGTGTCTTGGCTCCTACTTGAACACATATTAGTCAAGGTTTCTAACTCCCATCCTAAAGCAGCCGCTCCATCTCTGGCCGTTGGAAAGGTCTTTTTGGCATGGTACCAGAGTCTGTTCTCTCTTCCCTCTGCTCCATCTGTTCGAATCAGAGGTGACAGGGTGACTCACTTCAAGTGATGGCCGACAATGAATGATATACAATTAAGCACGTAGGCTCCAGGGGCAGACTGCATGGACCGAGTCCCAGCGTGGCCGTTCACTGGCTGTGTGATTGCCTGGCAATTGAATCTTCCTATGCCTCCGATTCCTCATTTGCAAACCAGGCACCATAATACCGGCCATCCTTGGAGACTGGGGATGTGAAAGGAAGCCTGCGACCTATGACTCAGCAGCAGAATTGTGACGCGATGTTCATGGGGGTCTGCTTGCTTGGACTAAACGTCTTTATCCCTCTCCCATTCCAGGACCTCTCACGCCCCTCCCCCACACAGCCCGGTGGCCAGGCTTCCTGCCTAACTATATCCGGAGAACTGAGCCTAGGACTGTGGTCTGCTCTGGCTCAGAAAAGCCAGGACGGGGCACTCCTTCCTGTGTCTGGTTCACCGTTCACTCACTGACTCACTAGTGATTTGCAGCATTTGTGTTCCTGTGAATAGAGAACTGGCCCTTTAAATGTGCATGTCACAGCTCTTGTCACATGCTGTGATTGCTCTGGACGGAAGGCAGGGAACAAATACTGCCATGAAAGACCTTTAGGCTTCATAGTACACATGGTCTCGGTTGCAACTGCTAGGCTCGGCTGACGAAGCATGAAGGTAGCCTTAGACAACATGAAAGACTTGTTTTACAAAGAGCAGGCCACTGGCCGAATTTGCTTCGTGAGCCGCGGTTTCCTAGCTTCTGAGCTAAAACATATTTAAAAAGTATTTTTCATCTCTCAGTCCCTATATGGCTTTTTGGAGATGATTGGGGTTTTGCTGGGTTTGTTTGTTTATTTTTAAAACATAGGCATGAGGCCCTTCATGGGTCTGTGTTCAGCTTTCTTGTGTTGGGTCGTGCACATTCCTCTACCCTTTCTTTTGTGTGTGTGTGTGTGTGTGTGTGTATGTGGGGTGCATGTGTATGTATGTATGTAAATGTGTATGTGTGTATATGGGGTGCATATGTATGTGGGGTACAGGTGTATGTATGTAAATGTGTATGTGTGTATATGGGGGTGCATGTGTATGTATGTATGTGTATATGTAGGGTACATGTGCATGTATATGTATATGTGTGTATGTGTGTATGGGAGTTTGCACATGGATGTGTGTATATATGTATATGTGTATGCATGTATGTGGGGGTGCACAAATACATGTACACATGTATATATGTATATGTGAATGCATGTATTGGGGGTGCACAGGGCAGATATCAGGGGAAAACAGGGGAGATGTCAGAATCTTTCCCTACCATGCTCCTGTTTCCTTATTATCTTGAGACAGGCCTTTTCACCAAACCTAAAAGTTCCTATTTTGGCTAGGCTGTCTGGCCATCGAGCTCCCAGGATCTCCACCTGCTTTACTGGGGTTGGAAGCATGTTCAGCTGTACCCAACTTTCATGTGGGCACTGGGGATCTGAAGTCAGACCCTTATACTATGTAGTAAATACCCTTATCCATGGAGCCATCTCCCCAGGACTATGTGAAGATCTTCCAGAGCCTGTCTTCTGCCACTGTCCAAAGTCTCTCTTGTGCCTCTGTCCATGATAGATTTACCTTTGATATACGCATCCAAGTAATTGATAAAACAAGAAAGACGTGGCCTTGAAAAGTACAAGACCGGTTCCTGTGAACCAGACAGGTTCAAGAATCAGTCCTATCACTCCTTCCAGGAAGCAGTTCTTCCAACTCCCTCCCGCCCAGGCCACCCTCTCTAAGGATGGCACAACCCTGTATGTGGTCCATGGTGTTTCACAGATGCTCTGCCAGTATTCTCTGTGCTCTTGTATATGCTCCTCCCCTAGGTTATAAGCTTGTTCCCAAGTGGTGGCCTATAATAGGTGCTCAATAAATGTTGACAGAATGAAGAAATGAACGTGTGCCTCCCTTAGCTTATCACTATCAAAAGTTACTTCTGGTGACAGAGGAGATGGCTCAGTTGGTAAAAGTGCTTGCGTTGCAAGCATGGACACCTTACTTCACCCCATAAAAAGCCAGGTATGCTGGCACACTGGAAACCTCAGCCCTGGGGGAGGGGAGGGGTGAAGACAAGAGAATCCTGGGCATTGATGGCCAGCCTGTCCAGCCAAATTGGTTCCAGATTCAGTAGGAAAGTCTATGTCAAAATATAAACCGGAGAGCAATGGAGGAAGATAATGGATATTGACCTCTGACCTTCACATGTACCTGTATGCACATACATACACATACAAACACACACATGAATATATACATACATACACACCTACATACATACATAGATACATACATATGCACAAACAGAGAAAGAGAGAGAGAGAGAGAGAGAGAGAGAGAGAGAGAGAGAGAGAGAGAGAATTTCTTCCTGCTCCTTCTTTTGATGCAAGATTCCCGGGATTTGGTAAAGTAGTTGGAAAGGTGTTGCTGAGAGACGATGGGCCAATGTAATGTGTTTTCTGAGATCTTCTGGGAAGTTTTCTTTCAGTAGAGTGTTTAACATCCTTCCCACAAGAGCCTACATAATATGACAGTTTCAGGTTCCAGGGGAGAGAGACTCGAGAACAAAGATGTAAGTTCTTTATCATCCTGCTCAAACCCTTCACCTTCTTACTGGGCATTTGCTTATGGTTCCTAACCATACTCTCTGCTCTACTCAGAGATCAGGACTAGCCCTGTCATCTTCAGAGAGACTTCTTCAGATAGATGAGAACAGATGTAGAGGCCCATGGCAAAACATTAGAGCACAGGGAACCCTATGGAAGAGGAAGAGGAAGAGGAAGGACTGTACGAGCCAGAGGGGTCCAGGACACCAAGAAAACATGGCCCCCAGAATCAACTAAGCAGGTGTTCCCAGAGACTCAGGTGGCACTCATGGAGCCTGCATGGGTCTGTGCTAGGTCCTCTGCGTGTGTGCTGTGGTGGCTTAGCTTGGGGTATTTATGGAGCTCCTAACTGTGGGGTACAAGTGTCCCAGACTCTCTTGCCTGTTCATAGGACTCTTCCTCCTACTGGGTTGCCTGATCCAGCCTTGATATGAGGGTTCGTGCCTGGTCTTACCGCACCTTGTTATGGCGTGCTCCGTGGCTATCCCTGGGAGACCTATGGAAGAACAGCAGATCTGGGGGAGAGGGGAGGTCTGGAGGGGTGGGACCATGAGAAGAAGAGGGGAGGTTGCAGTTGGTATGTATGGCATGAGAGAAGAAGGAATAAAAAGAACAAAGGTGCCTAAACACTGGCCATCGGAAGAACATGCATACATGTCTGGAGATTGATTCTCAGTGGTATTCAGTCAGCTGCTCAAACACAGCTGTTCATATCAGAGTCAGGCTGCAATCTGATGGCATCCAGTTGATACAATGTAACACAATCTGATGGCATCCAGTTGATACAATGTAACACAATCTGATGGCATCTAGTTGATACTTACAATGTAATCCTCTTTTCTCCTTTCTTCTCTTCCTCTTTCCAGCTCGTTCCTTCTCTCTGGTCTCCTCCCTCCCTCTCTCTCCCTCCTTTTCTTTTCATTATAATATAATATATTCAACATCCTTTCAGCAGAGCACATATACCTTAACTTCATCATTTATCTTCTATTTCTGATTGGTTATCCCACATAAGTAGCTATAGACCTTAAATTACTGGCCATTAATGACTCTTGAGTTTAGAGCCCAGCATTTGGGACCCAGAACAACTTGGAAAGGGAAGGACAGTGGTAATAGTTGCTGTTCTGGAACACGGACACTAGGCAGGCACTATGTCCACATGCAATTTCATATAATATATATATATATATATATATATATATATTCTCCACAACCTTAACAGGTTAAGAAAAACTAGACATGTGGAGTCCAGGCCACACCTCTTCAACAAGCCATTGCAGAACAGGGTCAAGTTCATCCTTCCAGAGAAGTCAAGTCTGTTCCTTTTCTGAAAAAAACTTAAGGAGGAGTGGGAGTGGTTCTGGAGAGGTGGCTCAGCAGTTAAGAGCACTGACTGCTCTTCCAGAGGTCCTGAGTTCAATTCCCAGCAACCACATGGTGGCTCACAACCATCTGTATTGGAGTCCGATGCCCTCTTCTGGTGTGTATGAAGACAGCTACAGTGTCTGACATTTAAAAGAAATAAATTAAAAAAAAAACTTAAGGGGGGGTGTGCAAAAAAACAAAAACAAACGAACAACAAAAAAACAGAAAGAGGCTTGAGCTCAGCTGTGAACTATAAATGGGTCTGGACTGTAAAGCCCAGAAAAGAGACAAAACAGGTATGCCTGGATCAATGCTGTAAAAACTGCTATAAAATGGGGAGTTTGAAAAGATGATTTGTCCATCTCGGGTGACCATATAAGTGATTATGATTTATTTTATTAAAAACATCAAGTCAGGCATGGTGGCAGTACAAATCCCAGCACTAGGGAGGCTGAAGCAGGGAAATTGGAAATTCAAGACAAGCCTGGGCAGCACAGCAAGATTCCATCTCAAAGCAAAGAGAAACAAAACACAGACTATTTTTTTTTCCATTTTGTCAAACGGTAGACATAGTACTGGAAAAAGAAGCACCTCCTGGAGTTCTAGACCAATGGCCAGGAGGACCCTTCTCCTCGCTGAGAGTTCCTTACAGACCAATTGAAGGAGTAAGATATTGGCTCCATACCTGTCCATCTTGTTATGTCCTTGGGAAGGACCTCTCTTCTTCAGGTGGTGGATGACTTGGGCTCTATGCTCTATACCAAGGCTCTGCTACCCCAGGGCTTAGAATCTAGACACAGGCTCTTGTCTTTTGAAGCCCACTGACCTAGAAAGTCACATATCCCTAGATGATCATGTTCAACCATGAAATATTTACTAGACATGGGCATTTCTGTCAAACACAAGGGAACTGCACCAACCAGTGTTCAGATCTTAGAATGGTAACAAATGTGTTCCCTTTCCCTTGAGTCATCTGTTGATGCTAGCCCCTCCCACATGTGGCTGCCTGGGGTAGGACGCTAAGGAGGATTAAAATCAAATGAGTCCAAAAGGATGGAGATGTTCAATGATGTAACTGGGGAGGAGACCATATTTTATCCCAGGTCCACCTCCCTCCTCTTCCGATCTGACTCCCCTCTATTAATTTTCTATTACTAACAAGATCACCATGAGATATACAGACACCCTTGCATACTAGAAGTTCTCAATAAATATTTATCCATAGGGCACATTAACTTTACTCTCCGAGCTGCCCTGAACTAACACCAACAATGGCGATATTCAGTTCGGAATTCAGAAATAAAATCTTCGTGGAATTGATACTGTCTCCATCAACATATTTCCAAAGTTTCTGAACCTCGCTGGTAGAACCTTTCAGCCGTGCCAGCTCCTTCAACCTCAGAGGACACGGCTGCGGGGCTGTCCCCATTCCAAATAGATCGTTGCTGCTGAGAGCCACTACAGAGAAGCTTCCCCTCCCATACAGCTCCATTCCAATTGGAGACCACGCAAGTAAACCCCTGCTAAGTGGAGTTGCTGCCTCGGACTTTGAGTGTGGTTGGCAGGGTCTGCTCTTGGCTGTAAGTAAACCCTTCCAAGGTCCCATGTGACCAGATCCTGAGGCAACTGCTTCATCCTGAGAGCCCTGCCTAGCACAGCCCAACACACTAGTTTATTTAACGTGACATTTAAAGGGCAAGGAAGAAGATGGATGAGGCATGCTGGGCGTAAATGACAACTGGGCATGGATACGTCTGGAGGTGCTGGTAGTTAGAGCTGGCTATGCTGGCCTTTTGTTCCCAATTGTGGTAGGAAGGGCTTTGCCACCTAAGAAGTCATCCTGCCCCCGCCCGTTTCCTTGGATACTCCTTTAGCCCTCTGCTCCGTCCTTGATTGTTTCTCAAGAGTGTGCTGCCAGCTCCTGGGGGATGGGGACCAGAGTTATAAAGGAGACAGAAGCTCAGTTACAGTAAGAGAGATATAGGTAAATGTCACAGTAAGGCTTCACGCCTAGCTAGGGCACCAGGAATAGTTCTAGATATACTCTAGGGGACAATTCTTATATGTTGTAAATAGGAATGCACAGTCGTGTGGTATGACTTCCTTGGACAATAATTTGAGGGAGGAAAATTACACACACACACACACACAATGTATACACACACACACACACACACACACATATATCCTTTACCCTTTGACCCAGTAAACCCAGTGTGTGGGGTTCCAACTGCTAAAAAGAAGGGGTACAAAGTTAAGTATCACCTCCTGGCTAATCCCAGCGAGATGGAAATCGCAGCAGTGAGCCCTAGGAGCTGCCGCCACAGAGATGAATTCCATGTGCTTCCTTGACTGGACCACACCTCCTGTAAAGCATCCTCACTGAAAAAGTGAAAGTGAGTTTGATAGGCACCTAGATCAAATGACCAAACTATAGGAGCTAGAAGGAACAGGATGCTGGAAGGAAGGTCAGTCACCAAGTCCAGACTGGCAGAAACTCTTAGATGACGGACAACCAAGCTAGGAATGTCCTGGAAGAATGAACGATAGGAGTCCGCAGGTACAGCTGACACAGTGGACTCTGAGCAGTATATGAAGAGCTGTATTCAATTACAAGCGTTCTGTTGAAAATATAGCACAGCAGAAAACAAAAAAGGTATTTTAAAAAAACAGAGAGAAAAGGATTATCCACAAAAAGATACCTCGTGAAAGACAGAAGGAATGAGCAGACCAAGACATTGGTCTATTATCTATTATCAAAAGACATACCAGGATCTAAGGGCCAGTCCCAAAGAGAAGGGGGCACCCATCTGACCCACGGGAGAGAACACAGCCACAAACGCCCTCTGCATAAAAGCACTCTGCAGGTTGATCGGCGTGGTTTTCTGCAGTGTCTCCATCTGTTGCAAAGACAGGTTTCCCCGACAAGAAGTGAGAAAATGTGACACCCATGAAGTCTCACCAGCATGGCTTCCTAGACGTGACCTCAGCAAAGCTGACACCAGTGGACATGCTAATGTGAACAGGGGTTCAGGGGGAAGGACGAGGCCTCAATCCTAGACAAAGAACTACAGGCCACTAAGAACTGCTGAGAGATGGGGAAGTGCCTGCCCCAGGAAGGAGGAGCATAGGAACTGCACATCTAATACCAAACAGCCATCACTGGAAACAGCATGCATATAAGGGTGTACAGACTCAGCAGGCTGCATTTATGTCCTTCGGCACGTGCACACACACGCACGCACACACACATGCACACACACACAACCAACAACAATAACAATGACAATTTAAAAAGAGACCATAAATCTGAAAAAGAGCAAGGGGAGGGGATATATGCGAGGATTTGGAGGAAAGGAAAAGGAAATGGTGTAATTCTATTGTAATCTCAAAAAAAATACATTGAAAAAAAAAAAAAAACAAAACCCTGTCTTCATAGACTGGTGCTGTTGGCTTTGGTCGGTCAAGCTCTTGTTTATAGTGGGGAATGGTGAGTGCAGATTTATGATGGTCCAAATGCTGAGAGTAAGTGACAGTTAAGGGTTCCGCCCTAAACAGGACATCTATTTCAACTTCCCCAGGGCTCAGGAACATGGCAGAAGCAGAGGCTGCAGTGGGGTGCTGTAGAAAGCTGTCTTCAGGCTGAAGGACAGCGGCATTCAGGCTCACCTGAGATGGGCCTGCTGTGGGAAGGGGAGAGACTCACGGGGCCCTACCTCTCCCTGAGGACCTTTAAGATACTAAGGGCTGCTGGGTGAGGAAGAGACATTGTCATCAGTGGGGGAGCCACTTAGGGTTCCCGTCCTCTTGATGATAACCTCTCGCCCGTGTTCTCACAAGCCGTCCTATGAAACACAGAGGTCACCAAGATAGATAAATGAATGAATGAATGAATGAATGAATGAATGAATGTGAAATCAGAGGGGGAAGGGTCTGGAAAAGGAAGGACACTGGGAGGTGTGGGAGGCAGACAAAACAGGGCAATGTAAGATAAATATGGCGAAGATACAGTATACACATATCTGAAAATGCCATAATGAGACACAGTATATATCATTAATATACACTAATAAAATGTTCTTGTAAAATCTCATTCCTTAGCTACTATGAATAGTGTAGTAATAAAGATTCACACACATGTATCTCAGAAGAAAAAAGATGAGGAAGATGGAGATGATGAAGACAAAGGAAGAGGAAGAAGAAAAGGAAGAACAAGAATAAGAAGACAAAGAAGAAAATGAAGACAAAGAAGAGAAAAAAGAGGAGGAGGAGGAGGAGGAGGAGGAGGAGGAGGAGGAGGAAAGATTTACCTGGCCAAAGGCCCTAGAAGTGTTAATGTATTTGTATTAGCTGCTCCCAGCCCCGTAAATATAGACTCATATGATTATGACTTAGTCTTCCCACCATGAAGTAGACACTTTGCCCCATTATACAAAGAAAAAAAAACCCTAGGATTTCTAGATGGTAAACACTGAGTTGGGTTAAGTGGGGGAACTCGAACATGTGTGTGAGCAGAAATGGTTCCCATGTCCTCAGTTTCCCCAACAAGAGTCAACCAACTTTGGATCAAAAACACTTGGGGTAGGGTGGGCTGCATGTGGACTGAATATGCAAAGGCCCTTTCTTGCTATTAGATCTTAAGCAATACCATGCCAACTGCTCGCCTGGTTTTTACATTGCTGTTAGGTGCTCGAATCAATCTAAAGTATAGGGTAGGCTGGTGTGGTGATTCACACCTATATAATTCCAGTACCACAGAGACTGAAGCAGGAGGATTGCTCCAAAACAGCTGGGTCTACATAGAGCAGCGACTCTCAACCTGTGGATTGCAACCCCTTTGGGTGGGAGGGGTATCAAAGGACCTTTTCACAAGGGTCACACATCAGATATTTACACTGCTGTTTATAACAGTAGCAGAATTACAGTTATAAAGTAGCAGCAAAATAATTTTAGGAGGGGTTGGGGATTTAGCTCAGTGGTAGAGCACTTGCCTAGGAAGCGCAAGGCCCTGGGTTCAGTCGCCAGCTCCGAAAAAAAAGAACCAAAAAAATAATAATAATTTTAGGGTTGGGGGGGGTCACCATAACATGAGGAACTAACTGTATTAAAGGGATGCAGCATTAGGACGGTTGAAAACCACAGATGTAGAGAGTTACAGGCCAACCTGTATAGACTGACTCTGTTTCAAACACTAATAGTAACGATGATACTAGCATTAGGGGTCAGAGACAGCTCAGTTGGTTAAATACTCCAGTGTTTATTTTTTTTGGATTATTTTTTTTCTTTTTTTTTTTCGGAGCTGGGGACCGAACCCAGGGCCTTGGGCTTGCTAGGCAAGCGCTCTACCACTGAGCTAAATCCCCAACCCCTAAATACTCCAGTGTAAGCACAAAAAACTCAGTGTGATCTCAAAAACTCATGGAAGAAGAAGGGAAAGCCTGGAGTTGGGGGAGTTGGGGCAAGCCCTTGTAATCCTAAGAGCTAGAGACAGGCAAATCCCTGAGGCTAGCCAGCCTGACTGACTTGCTGAGTTCCAAGCCGGTGGAAGACTGTCAAAAATAGTAACGGGAAGGACACCTGAGACACAACACCCAAAGCTGTGCTCTATACTTGTGTGCACTTGAACTTAAGCATACATGCACAAATGTACACGCGCGCGCACACACACACAATGACATCAATACAATATAGGGGGAAATGTGTAGACTCTATGTCAATACACAACTTACATAGGGATTTCAGCATTCATGTATTCCACGCATACTGAGGAAAGATAGGACAGAATTCACATTATTCCTACTGCCATGAGGTATGTACATATTTAACACTCCTCTTCCTAAGCCCTGCGGTGAAGGGAATTCAGACCAGCACATCCTAATTTCGTGGGCTTTGTCTAACCAATTATCCCCATCCCTTTCTCTCCTCAACAGAAAGCCATTCTGCCAGCACCATTCCAAATATTTACTCTCCCAAAAGTGGAGAGGCTGTCCTCCCATGCTTCCTCAATCAACCTTAGAGTGCCTGGCATGCCGTTCCTCAGCAATTAGAAGCTACCTCCATTAAAATCTGCTCAGTGAATCATCTGTTCATTCATGGAACAGCTCGGGCTTCCTTGGCAGCGCTCCTCTGTCCTCGGGGTACAGCAAATGCCAAGCAGCCGGCAGCCCTTGTTACCATCCCTTTGGCCAGCCTGCCTGGGACACCTACACAAACACTTTAAGGGTACAGAGCTGCCCACCCACCCCACCCGAGCAGTAACCTGACATTCCCACTTCTGCTCACTTAGTCCCAAAACACATATTCCCCAAGGAGTAATTTGAGAAATGCCTGTTCCACAAGGTTTTTAAAAGGGGGTTTTCAATAACTGTCCCCTTGAGCTTGCAGTAATGCAGTTGGATGGAGTGTCAGCCCAGCGGGACACGGTGGGTGGAGCTTCATGAAACCCTGTTCCTCCTTGTTTACTCAAGTTCATTGGCAGTAGGGTTCATCTCTCTTTTATACAGCGTCTCATGTAGCCTAGGCTGTCTTGAACTCAACTTGAACTTCTGATCCTGCTGCTTCTACCTCCTAAGTGGTGGAATTATAGGCAATATACCTTGTTTCTGGGGACCGAGCTCAGGGCTTCGCGCTACTGTGCTACTCCTCCACCCCCACCAACAAGCGCGCGCGCGCACACACACACACACACACACACACACACACACACACGCATGCACAGAGCCCTGCGTGTTGGTTTTCTAATTGGTTTAAGGTCCTTTTTCACTCCATATCCATTCTCATTACTCAGGAACGGGAGACAGCCACCTCTGAGGGGTTTTTATAGCCTTTCACTTCCATTTTATTTTCCTAAAATGTCAGTTGGACAGCCAAGGACATTTCCCCCTAGAGTCCTTGAAGATTGTTTTGAGCTGAAATAACCATCACGGTCAGCTGAACACTAAATGAAAAATAGTGTTATATGTCAAATTAATATTTCAGGAAAGAAAATGTACAAACCCCCACTGGCCTGTCCACTGCAGGGAGGGGGTATGTATGGGGGTATTTCTAACATTAGCAAGAGAACCAGAGAATGACAGCTAGTAGACCCATGGCCCTCAAATAGAGCCCTGAAGTCAGAGGGGAGAAGTGTCACACAATGGTGACGGGGGCCTCTCTTTGCCCATGCGGTAGAGACGCACAAGAGAGTAGGAGTGATGACATCTGTAACTTGGATTCATGCTGTGAGAGGGTTGCTGAATGAGAAGCTGTCATAGCTGAAGCCTTTTAAGAAAACCGCAGTTGTAGGAGAATGACGATTCAGCCTGGGATAGAGGTGCATGCCTTTAGTCCCAGCGCTCAGGAGGCAGAGGCACGTGGATCTCTGTGAGATCAAGGCTAGCCTGGTCCACAAAGCAAGTTCCAGGGTAGCCAGGACTACACAGAGAAACCCTGTCTCAAAACAAAACAAAACAAAAAACAAAAGAAAGAAAGAAAGAAAGAAAGAAAGAAAGAAAGGAAGGAAGAAAGGAAGGAAGGAAGGAAGGAAGGAAGAATGATATGCAGAATCCCTGCAGCTTTTCCAACGCAGATAGCAAACCAAATGTACAACCCTGACAGTCCTGACAGAGCGCATGAAGAATGTCAGGGTTCCTTAAACATGGTTTTGCATAGAATGTTCCTGGATGCTATAGCGGTTTGAGTAAGAACTGCTCCTGTAGGTTCATACACTTGAATGTTTAGTCACCAGGGAGTGGAACTATTTGAAAAGAATATAACCATTAGGAGGTGTGACCCTGTTGAAGGAAGTGTGTCACTGGGGGCGGGCTTCAAGGTTTCAAAAACCCTTGACAGGTCCAGTAGCCCTATCTCTTCCTGCTTCCGGTGAACCAGGATGTAGAACCCTAAGCTACTTCTTCAGAACCATGTCTGCCTGTGCGCCGCCATGCTTCCTGCTTTGGAAATAAAGAACTAAAACTCTGAAACTGGAAGCAAACTCCTAATTAAATGCTTTTCTTTTTCTTTTCTTTTCTTTTCTTTTTTTTAGGAGTTGCCTTGATCATGGTGCCTCATCACAATAGACCAGTGATGATAAGACAATTTTTTAAAAGAACTTTATGTGTATGAGTAGCTATCCTCAGATACACCAGAAGGGGGCATCTGATCCCATTACAGATGGTTGTGAGCCACCATGTGGTTGCTGGGATTTGAACTCAGGACCTCTGGAAGAACAGTCAGTGCTCTTAACCACTGAGCCATCTCTCCAGCCCCCGACAAATGCTTCTTTATTTAAAAAAAAAAAAAAAAAAGAGTGCAGATATGTTACATCTACTCCTGGAGGTTCTGGTTCATTAGATGTGATCGGGAACCAGAGATCTGTATTTCTAAAAGCCTTCCAGGTAGTCCTTACTGACACAGTGTAGGAAGTAAGAAAAGATGGAAGATTTCCGTTTACATTTTTTTATTCTGGTTTTCTATTTCCGTGATGCTTTGTGAACATGCGCTACAGCTGCCATCAGAAAAGGTCATTAATAAAAATTACAACTGGACTTGTTAGGAGTAAGAGTCGTCGGCAACAGTAATGACTAACATTGATCAAGCGTTTCCGAGAACCCGCGAACCCGCGAACCCGAGAACCCGCGAACCCGAGAACCCACGAACGCGCTTTTACTGATGCCGTCCTAACCATGGCTCCACGGCGCTGGCACCCGTACTCAGCCTTGTCACAGACCCACCAGGGCGGTGGGTCTAACCGACAACTACAGTGACGTATTATGAATGCAAGAATGACACTCCTGTTCCAATGACCAGGATGAGGGTAGCATTTCCTCTGGCCATCTGTGGGTCGCCTCCCACCGGGGCTTCCTCCCATGCTTTTCCTATCACCCTATCGAGACGTGCAGAGGCTTCCTGGCCGCCTGTGTGCTAGGAAGGACTCTATCGCTGTGCAAGGTGGAGAGGGAGAAGTAATTGAACACTCCAGGATTCCCGCTGGCTTCTAAAGACTGCTATAAGCAAGCCTTTGAAAACATTCTTAATTGGTTTTTCTACCGAAGAGCGAGCGCGGTGCTCTGGAGGGGCCTGTGCCACTGTACACGACTCTACAGATAAGAAGTCTGCAGGAGACAGCTCATAGCTGCTGCTGACCACTGCCCGCCCTTTCTCAGATAGCAGTGTCTAGTGACTATGGGCCTTCCTGAGGGGAGGGGTGCGAGGGAGGAGGGCGAACAAGTCCCACAAAGAAATAAGGTCTTTTTCAGTCCAAATGTGGTTTGTAAGTTTTAAATTGCTTTAAGACCAGCAGGTAAATCCTTTTTTTTTTTTTTTTTTTTTTTTTTTTTTGAGTTTGTCAGTCAAACACAGCATGATCAATAAAATCTGAATTGATAGGGTGGGTGGGGCGTAAAGGATGTCCTGGATTCTGCATGGAACCTGTGTATACTAAAACATAAGTTGCTATTTATCTAAAAATTCAGATTTAACTAGGTGCCCTGTGTTTTTATTGGTTAAATGTGGCGGATCTGTTTCAGGAGGAACGTGGTTTTATTTTTCTCCTTGGACACTGCCTTCCTTCTCTGTGCCCATCAGCTCAATGATTTGAAGATTCAGAAACCAGAAAATTAATCCCAGCCCATCCCTTTGTGCCACACGCCCGCAGGGCCATGTTATTTATTCCAGTGCACAGGAGCACACATATCCCACCTTCAATCACACACACGCACATACACGCATGCATGCGGAGGATGAAGGGACGTTTAGCATCCCAAAACACAATCCTTCATTCTGTTCCGATTTGCATGGCTTTCCCAAACCATAATTTCCCCTTCTGGTCAGTTCCTTGGCTCCTCTAGGAGAAACCTATAACTGTAGCACGGCTCATATCCTGAACTGCATGACCAGGCTTCCATTACTGAAGGCTGCCAATGAGCCTTTATCAGTTGTCTTCCGGTACATTTGAATTTTTTCCTTATTTGCTGCTGTGCAAAACTGCCCATCTGAACAGAAAGAGAACAAATGTTGTCCCAGGGTCAAACAATGATTGCAACTCAGTGACCAGGGAAAGTGAAACATTGTGGAACTCCCAAGCTGGAGCCAACTAATTAAATGACTTGCAAGTAGGAGGGGGTGAAAAAGCAACATTTTAAGCATCCTGAAGCATTGGTCTCACACAGTGGTTAAGTGATTAATTCCTGCAGCCTGGCTACTTGAGTTTCCAGCCAAATTACCTAACCTTATCTAGAGAGGAAAGAAGCCATGCCTGCATCAGAGGGTTGTTGGGCTAAGTACACGGATGCATAAAACGTACGCGTAAAACGTACGCGTAACTGCGGCTGGCACGCAGTGGAAACTATCATTCCGTTTCACTTTCCAGGCTCAGTGGTTACCTCTCCATGCATATGCTATTCAGTCATCGAAACAAGCCTGTGCCATGGGTGGACATGAGGAACTTGGGGTTTAGACTCTCGGGGAGACTTGCTCAAGGCCATGTCTGGGATGAAGAAAAACCAGGATTCAGATTTCGTTCTCAAGATAAAACCTCAGTTACTCAAGGTTAAGACAAAAAAAAAGCTAATCACACAGGTGTCTTGGTAGTGGCTCTGTGGAGGAGTAACTCTCTGTGGAGGACACTCTCTCTGCACCCACTGATTTGATGGTATCGGCTGGCAGCATGGGCAGCAGCACCAAGACAGGTTTACCCTGGTTCACTCATGGCAAGGATGGGCCCCTGGTTGAGTTACACATCTCCCACCAACATCTGCCAGCCAGGTGAGGACCTTATTCTCTTGTGTTCTCTCTAGGAAAATCCCCAGGATGTAAAGCCCTGGTCACGGTCTTCTTGACTCCCCAGTCTCAGAACTTTGCCCTTAGTTTTCTCTGTAAATTTTCACACATGCACCACAAACCATGTTGTCTCTTTAAGAGCACTTGCAGGTAAACAATTCTCGAACTTATGTCTCAGATAACACCTTATCCCTTGGTGCTCAAAACTCCCCACCCAGCATCCTCAGACTTAGCAAACTACAAATGGGGCTTTAGCCAAAGGACCTGCTTCAGCTCTAGGATCCTTAGTTCAGCATGTGGCACTCCATTCTTTTGAGTGGGCCAATCCAATGTCACTAAGTCGCCTTCATTCACTCCTCTTTCCCAGACCTCTTTGGGAGGCAACCTACCTCCTCCTCATATTGGTTCTATCTTCGAAGTACATTCTGACTGCTAACACCTCCACAGCCTCCTTCTCTCATCTGGACCACTTCCTATTTGCCCCCTCACCCCCAACCCCCACCACCACAGCCTAGTCGGCACACAGAAGTCAGAGAACGTCTATGAAAACAATGAAAATGACATTAATCGTCTGTTTAAACTTCTCCAAAGCCTTTCATCTCGGAGAAAAATCTAAGTCTCACAATGACCAGGAATAGCCACCCACACCCCAAGCCTGGTCTGAGCTCTCCTTACCTCCCGGTCGCACTAGCGCCAGCCATTGGCCTCCATACCAGGCCTCTCATATATTTGTGCCCATATCAAGGCCTCTGACTTGTTCTTCTTTGTACTGCAATCATTGTGATGTCCTCACGACCTGCAGGCAAATTATGTTTTTGTGCACTGTGTAAAGTTCACCCTTGAGTCATTCAAATGCTGGTTTCTCTGCCCTCATATCTTGTTTCAGTTGACACGTCATTGTAATGCTTCTATCAAGAATGTCCTGTCTCAAGTTTGTGTAAACAGTTCTTCCCAGTTATTCTCTGCCTTGTCAATAAATGCTGATCACCCAATGGCTGGGCAGAATAGAGAATAAGGCGGGACATCTGCCAACCGAAGGAAGGAGAGAGGGAGAGAGGGAGATTCAGATCCTCTGGGAAAATGGAGGAATTGGACTCGTGAGGAAGGGGTCTAGAGAGAGAAAGGTTATGGAAACACAAAGAACCAGATCAATAACAATAGGCAGGTATCATGAGAGGGGGCTAGGAGGGAGCTAGGTTGGAATAGGAAGTTAAGGTCATTGAACTGCTCAGCTCTTGAGGTGCAATTTTAAATAAATCTTGGTTTCTCTGTGTGGTTATTGGGGGCTAGCACAAGGTAAAGAAATACAGCCACCAGATTAATTCACTGCTTACATTTATATTAAAGATAACTCTTTTACCTTTGGCACCCCACGTTGGGTGCCAAAATGTTTTTGTAAAAATTACTTGGGATTTTTTTTTACCCTACCTTTGATCATTTAGTTCCCAAATAAAAGACTCAAAACCTTTATATTTATAATAAGCCGTAAAGTACTAGAACTGGGCAGATACCAGCGCTCGGTGCTGGTTTGTTTACTTCCCTGTCAGTAACCCTGACATAGCACTTGCCTTGTTCTGCCTGGATGGCTCCTACTCCAACTGGTCAGCCCTCACGGTTGTGTCCACCCACCCCGTGGTGCCTTCTTCCTCCTGTTTCTCCTCCTGGTTTCTGCCTGAGAGTTGAAGCCCTGTCTACCTTTCCTCTGCCCAGCTACAGGCTGAAGGCGTCTTTACTCCACCAACAGTTTTAAATAAAGGATCAAGGTCACATAGCATCCTTTGGTGTACATGAAGATCTCTTCGCCTCTGAGGCAACCAGGCCACTATTTAGCGTTATAACACATAGCAACCGACAGGACCTCGGCAATGACCCCGGCATCCTTACCCTCGGCTCATGCCCACCCACCTATGTAAGACATCATCGACACGCCGTCATCAGCTGGGTGTTCACACTCCCAAAACTGCCTGACATTTTTTTTTTTGCCCACAGTGCTTACCATTTTTCAGAAGTTAACATGATCTATCTGTTTGCTTATAGTCTGCATCGAGGGAGAGCTACATGGAGAGAGATGCTGGCTGCTTTATTAACTGCAGTATCTTCCGTGCCTACAATGTATATACACAGTAGATGCATAGGAAGTGTTCAGCAAAGCATGGAGGCACAGCAGGGGAGTAGAAATAAGTGTTCAGTGACTGAGGGTGTGAAAAGAACATTCCGGACATCCCTGTGCTGACTGCACAGAAACTCTGTGCTGTTGACTGCTTTTAATTTCATAACACAAACCCAAGTTGTTCTACTTACCTCCCTGGCCTAGGCACGACACCTATGATGACCCTTAGCAGGTCTGTCCTGGCTGGCATTTGATGTGGTAAAAGCCACATGTGAGGCTCGCATTGAGCTGCTGACAGAAAGGTGCCTGGGGACATTATTTCTTCCAAACCAGCCATGTTCAAGTTGGGAAGATACAAATCTCTTCACCCCGATGGCCACTCCAAATGAGTTCAAAAGACCAGCCGCAGTCCTCCCAGAATTTATTGTGCTCCCTGTCGCTTCAGGGCTGGTGCTTGCAGGCACATGCTGAGGAGAGAAGACCTCCAGACCGGACACACTGAGCAGGAAGCTTTCAAAGCCCAGATGATGCCTTCAAGTGCATGTAAACAACCATGGGGGGTTGGGGGGGAATTACAGTCGGTTCCTTTGGAACATCCATTACTGACCTTGGGACTACACGAAGGCCAGTCAGCCCCCTGCATCAGACTCGATCAACTGCGAGTTTAACCAGCTGCAGTTTGAAAATACTAAAAAAAAATAAAATAAAATAAACATGTCGCTGTAAAACACATAATGACTGTTAGAAAGTATTCCCTAAATGGGGATTGAAGAGTTAGTTGGTGAGGAGCTTGCTGTGTAATTGTAAGAACATGAGTTGGATTCCCAGATCTCACATAAAAAGTTGAGCATGGTACCGAACACTTATAATCCCAGAACTGAGGAGACAGAAACAGAAAACTATCCCTGAAGCTCACTGGCTGCCACCCTAGCCTAACCAGCTTTCATCTGGTCCCAGTGAGAGACTCTCAAAACACAAAGTTGATGTTTCCTAATGAGTAATACCCTAGGCTAACCTCTGACCTCCGTCACATACATATACATATATGTGCACGCACGCGCGTGCGCACGCGCGCACACACACACACACACACACACACTTTCTCTTTCTCTCTCACACCTGCATACACATACACCCTCTCCCTCATATACACACCTGCCACACACTCTCTCTCACACACACACTCTCTTTCTCTCTGTCACACACCTGCATATTCTCTCTCTCTCTCTCTCTCTCTCTCTCTCTCTCTCTCTCTCTCTCTCTCTCTCACACACACACACACACACACACTTTCTCTTTCTCTCTCACACACCTGAATACACATACTCTCTCATTACGCACACCTGCATACACATGTTCTCTCTCTTAAACACACTCACACACACACACACACACACACAGGAACACAGATACATAGCAAATTGTGCCCCACTTCAATAACCATCTGCAACATCCTCAACTTACCATTATAAGTAAACTAGAAGAGGTTTAAAGTATCTGAGAGGCTGGTTATGGTGATATATGACTGTAATCCCAACTTTCTTGAAGCAGAGGTAGAATGATCTTGAGTTCAAGGCCAGCTACATAGTGAAACCATTTCTTGGGAAAACAAAAACAAACAAACAAAGACTTAACTCAGTAATAGCAAGTCTGCCTAGCATACACAAGGTCTTGGTTTTGATCCCAAGAATCAATAAGTAATAAATAAATATGATTGCAAAGGTTATATGCAAATACCACAGTGATTTAAGAGTCTTGCCCACCTGTGAACTGTAGTAGCTGCTTTAGTTACTTTCCTGCAAGTGTGATAAAATACCATGACCAAAGCAATTTGGGGAAGGTTTATTTTGGCTCACAATTCAAAGGTGCAGGTTCCATCATGGCGAGGAAGTCAAAGCAGCAAGAGTTTGAAGCAGCTGGTCACATCACACCCTCGTTAAGAAGAATGACGAGTGCCTATGCTCAGCTCACCTTCTCCCTTT
The DNA here is from genome assembly GCF_011064425.1 of Rattus rattus. NCBI lineage: Eukaryota > Metazoa > Chordata > Mammalia > Rodentia > Muridae > Rattus > Rattus rattus. The sequence goes on along the minus strand of NC_046154.1, from coordinate 173,435,231 downwards.
CATGCAGTAAAGATCCCAGCCCAGGGAGTGGTGCCGCCCTCAGTGGGCAGGCCTTCCCGAACCTTTTTAAACCAAGTCAAGATAATTTCTTAAAGGCTTAACCAGGGGCCTATCGTCCAGGTGATTCTGGATCTAATCAAGTGGGTAATTGATAATGATTATCACAATATCCATAGCAAGGTCCTGGAGACAGTCTCCACCCCATAAATACTGAGGGACAACTAAGCTCAGCTCTTCCCATTTGAATTCCTTTCTTCTTTAATTAACAAGCCTATTAGAAAAAAGTGCTGCTGATTCACTTGGGAGGCACTGTCCAATCCTCTGGTACCTACAGCAACTCCTAATATTAAAGTGAAGCTTTTAGCAACTCCTAAGATCAAAGTTGAAGGTTCTAGATGCCTGGAGTGAACATGGAACATTCAGTCCAAGTGTCAGAAACCAGGACAGATAATATATACGCATCTTTTGCTGAAAGTATCTGAGTATATCCAGAGGATTCAGGTACACATAAACAAGGGATGCAGATACATCCAAAAGATATGGTTACATACAGAGAATGCAGGTATTAGGAGAGATAGCCTTGTTGGATTACATGTGTCACTGTGGGTTGGGCTTTGAGACCTTCATCCTAGCCTTCTGGAAGCCAATCTTCTACTAGCTGCCTTCAGAACAAGAGGTGGAACTCTCAGCTTGTCCAGCTTCACTGGACACTGCCATGCTCCTGCCTTGATGATAATGGACTGAACCTCTGAACCTGTAAGCCAGCCGCAATTAAATGTAGTCCTTAAAAGAGTGGCCTTGATCATGTGTGTCCTTTCACAGCAGTAACACCCTAAGACAGACATTGGTACCAGGAGTGGGGTATTGTTGTGATAGGCCTGACCATGCTTCTGTTTGTAAGAATGTGGCTTTTGGGATATGGAAAGCAGTGGAATGCTTTAAGTAGTGTTTGATGGGCTATCCTTGTAGGAATATGAAAGACTTTGTTACTGAGCATGATTTGAATGGTGCAGACGTGGCACAAGAAGTTTCACTAGAGAAGAATTTCAATATGTAGCCTAGAGACTATTTTTGTGGCAATTTGCTGAAGAATGTGGCTGCTTTTTGCCCCTATCTGAAGAGTCTACCTGAGGTTAAGGTAAAGAGATTTATATTAATTGTATTGAAAAAGGAAGTCTCAAAAAAGCCCAACAGAAACTTTGTTCTATGGTAAAGTCTCATGAAGAGCATTTTGAACAAGCATAGCAAGCTTAGGAAGGAAAATATAAAATATATGGTTTGAGTATTAAAGGAGCTCCATGAAGTGAAATGAAGCTGAATCCTGTGTTCAAGGATATTAAATTGAATTAAGGGAGTGGTGACTTTGGGGCAAGATCCCACCCAGCTAAGATTAGGTCCAGGTATGGTACTATAAGTTTTTAATCCCAGGGAGAAAGGCAAGCCAATCTGTGAGTTCAAGACCAGTCTAGGATAGAGCAGATTCTAGGTGAAGGAAAGCTTTAGTCCAGACATGGTGGTACATGCCTTTTGTCCCAGAGTTAATGGAGATGGGGCCATTCAGATTTCTGAGTTCAAGGCCAATCTACAGAGCAAGTTCCAAGACAGCTAAGCTTAGGTGGTGAAGGATTTGGAGAACAGAAAGCTGGTAATAATGTAATAGAACAAGGGGGCCATGTTCCAGCCCAGCAAACAGCAGAACTTGGTGGCTTCAGCTCTGTGGCTCTGGTTTTAGAGTCCAATATAGAAGGGACTACTGGGACAATTGATCCTGGTGAGCGGGAGCTAAGAAATTAGCAGTGATTAAGAAGAAACCAGCATCCCTGAGGTGAAATCTTCTGGGAAGTGTTTTCCGACAGCACATAGAAGCCGTGTTCCAGAGATGGCTGAGGCTGTACCTCCTGCAGTAGCTGTACTTGGTAATGTATAAGAAGGGGTCATGAAGAGCAGATGAGGCTTGGCACTGTGAGAGGCCAAGGAAGGCCATTGGTGAAGGTACAGCCTCAGCTGTAGTTGATGGCCCGGGACTGAAGGAGTCATGCAAAGGATTTCAGGCTTGGCACCATGAAAAGAGCCTATGAGAGGCTATTGGTGAAGCCTAGTTGCACGGAAGACCTGTGTATTGGAGATGCCAGTACCATGAGTTGATCATCAAGAACAGCAGCAGCACTGGAAAGAATCAACCTGAGCTTAGAGTGTTACAGAGGGCAGAGCTGGGGAAGTGCCCCAAGCTCCCTTTGAGAAGGCCAAAAGATCACGCGTGGATCGCAGACATTGGAATAAGAAGCTTTAACATTGAAGTTGCCTTGAACATCCCCTAAGATGTTCAAGATACCAGAGCCACGGGCCATCTGCTGAGGAAAGCTGCTAATGGGGAATAGAACCAGCTCAGGAGAAAGTCTGTTGCTGTCAACAAAGATGAAAAAGGAGTTGGAGATCTGAAGACCCGCTTTGACATCAGACATGGAGATGCAGAGTTTGGAGTTTGCCCAGCTGGTTTTCTGTCTTGCTTTGGGGATTGCAGTTAAGTGATTGGATGAATCTCAAAAAAGACCTTTGAACTTTGGACTTTTAACATTTTTAAGACTGCTGTAGAGTTTGAGGATTTTGGACGTTGGACTAAATGTATTTTTTATTATGCTATGGCTAGGTATGGCCCCCATAAACTCATGTGTTTGAACAAGCCTATAGGAGCCAGGGAATGGAATGTGATGATTTGTATGTGCTTAGCCTAGGGAGTGACACTAGTAGGAGGTGAACCTTGTTGGAGTAGGTGTGTCACTCTGGACATGAGCTTCAATACCCTCGTCCTAGCTTCCTGGAAGCCAGTCTTCTGCTAGCTGCCTTCAGAACAAGAGGTGAAACTCTCAGCAACTCCAGCCTGCCTGGATGCTGCCATGCTCTTGCCTTGATGATAATGGACTGAACTCTGAACCCATAAGCCAGCCCTAACTAAATGTTGTCCTTCTAAGAGTAGCCTTGGTCATGGTGTCTGATCATAGCAGTATAACTCTAAGACAGGTATCTTTAGTATCGTGGAACATTCAACTAGCATGAGCTCCTACGTCATCTTTTAAGTATGTATTTGCACATGTATGCTCCCTTTTATTTGCAAACATTTTACATTACTGTTTTACATGCAATAAAATAATTATTAACTGTGTATGTGTGGTATGGGTATATGGTGCGAGCGTGCATATGAGCATATGTGCAAAATATTGAGTTTTTTCTCTATTGCCTCTACTTTATTCCTTTGAGTAAGAATCTCTCACTGCACCTGAAGCTCACCATTTTGGCTAGGCTGGCTCACCAGCTCCCTGGATCTGCTTGTCTCTGTCCTCCAATCCTAAAACCACAAGAACTTGAGACAATGCCAAGCTTTTATGTGGGTATTAGAGATTGGAACTCAAGCCTTCATGCTTGCACAGCAAGTGTTTTACCCACCCCTGAGGCATCTCTCAGTCCCAACTTTAATTAAATTAAAACAAGTCAATGATTAGAAGTCATGTCCAGGTTATAAATTAAAGATCCAAAGATAACCAAAACGTTATGTGCCTTAGAATTACTGGTTCGTGTGCATGTGTGTGCGTGTGTGTGCGTGTGTGTGTGTGTGTGTGTGTGTGTGTGTGTGTGTGTGTGTGTGTGTACCCAGGGAGAAGAAAAAACTGAATTAAAAACAAGAGTCATGTAGATGGTTTAGAGAAGTTTTAATATTTAATACCTTCATCTTTTCTAAGAATTATAAAAATAGCTATTATATTATTTTTAAATCTACTGAGGATGTTTTAATTGAATTTTTAAAATTTTCAGCTGCAAGAGATTATTTCTATTTCTACTCTAGTGAGAAAGCACAGCTTCCTCTAACATAGAAACAAGCTATGTAATTACTTCTGCCTCCCTGAAAGGGCCAGGCCACAGTTCATGGCAATGCCTCGGCAGAGGACAAGTGACTGAGCAGTGGGGCTAAATGTCTGTCATTCTAAGGTCGCACATTCACTCCTGAGTTCTCTCCCTCTCCCATAATTCCCTTCGAGCCGCTCTTACCAGTGTAATTTTTTCAATATGTCGCTAATTTCTCATTTGTACTCTAAGAACCAGAACAATTTCTAAGAAATTGGTATGCTTTAACCCTTTGCTTTATAGTAACCTCACCTTTACTTTAAAAGTGTGGGAATCTACTGGAAAAAATATTCTTAATTATTATAATGAGGTCCACACCGTTCGGGTTGCCACTGCTCTTGAGCAATGCAGATGAGGCTCACAGGCAGGAGAGATGGTCTGACTGCTGAGTGGGCAGTTTTAGAGACAGAGTAGAGCCGCGTTGCCAGGGGCCGGAAGAATAGAGCAAGAAGGGCTCTATCAGAGGCCATCAAAGGTTCCAGTTTGTAGTAATGCTGGTTACACAACCCAAACAAACAGACGAACAAAAACACTGGATTTTGCACCTTGAAGAGTGAGTCGCAGAGCCTATGAAGGACATCTGAATAAATCTGCAACGGACAAAAGGCCCTTTGGCTACTCATTTGCAGCTTCTGAGTCTTCCACACAGGCATAGTGGCTTCAAGAACTAAATAAACTACTGTGTGGAAAGTGATTCAAATAAGTTGTGTGGAGAGTAACACAGTCTCAGGGGATCCCGGCCCATCGTGCGTGGGAAGGCATGGTGGCAGGCTGTCTCAGGGCAGTGGAAGGTTGCAGCAGCTGGTTGTTCTGTGGCACTGATGGGGAAGCAGAGGTTGGCTGAGACAGATGCAGGGCCAGGCTTAAAAGCCTCCCCTGAGCAAACCCACGCCATCTAGTTAGGCCTCACCCACTACAGGCTTCACCAACTTCACCCTATAGGCTCATCCCTAGCTGGAGGCCTTGTGTTTAAACGGTGAACACATGGGCCACATTTCACATTTAGAGCACAGTGAATACAACAGTCTCAAGAACTGTAGGGCCTTCTGTTTCGCTGTTGCATGATTTGTGCTAGAAAGAGCAGATGACAGGGTGTGCGCCTGAGTTAGACCGATGTGCGCTTTCTTTTCCTTGGACACCCTAAATTCTTCCCTATCTTCGGGTCACTGCATCTGATCACTTTTTACTTAGAACACTCTGTCCCGATAGCTTTACTCATCGTTCAAGCTCCAGTGTAAACGTCAGAGGCCTCCCCTGAGCACCATCTCCCTGAGGAGGCGTCCCAATATGGCAGCCCAGGCGTGTTCTCTGATGCTACTTACTTTCCGTACCCTCTTCCTCCTAAACATGGTGTGAACTCCATCAGGACTAGGGTCTTGGTTTGGCTCACTCGCAGCTGTAAGGCTGAAGCCCATACATGATAGCATTCATTGTGTAAGCGCTATGCGTCCGGTACTGCCTAACTCGGATACCATTCTCACAACGTAATCGCCGCTACCACCATTTTACTGTGAGAAAATAGAAACCCGGAGAAGCTAATGATGGGTCCTAAGCCATTCGAGAAGGAAATTCTGAAACCCCGATTCAAAACTCAAGGCAGCCCAACTCTAAAGCATGAGCTGTTACAGTCATTGGTTTGTGTGTGCATGATGCTAGGGATAGAATGTAAGGCCTAACACATGCTAGCCCTAGGCCACTGAGGGTCGCTCGGCTTCAGACCCTAAGTTCTTAGCAGCGACAGTATGTTGATTGTAATAAGTGCTCAAAGAAATGTCTGTGGATAAAGGAATGAGCAGTCACTTCCAGTCATCCCACTCATCCTCTCCATTGCCTTTATCATGATGACTGTTGATGTCTCTCTCTGTTTCCTCTCCCAGCCCCTCTCCCCTCTCCTGTTAGTACCTCACTCTCCAGGCTTCCACCCCGCATCCATTGTTCTTACTTGGGTGGTATAGGCCAGTGTTACCATGGAAACAAACCAGCACGCTGATCAATCCCAGATCTATTACAAAAGCCGAGCATCACCTTTCCTGCGAGATTGAACTAAATATTCTTGATTGCCTGATCTCTCCACTCAAGGATCTTTTAAGCATCCTGGTCTTAGGCTGCTACTGCTGTGAAGAGACACCATGACCAAGGCAAGTCTTTTGACTTGGAACTGGCTTACAGGTTCAGAAGTTCAGTCCATTGTCATCAAGGCAGGAACATGGCAGTGTCCGGACAGGCATGGTGAAGTAGGGGCTGAAGGCCTTCATCTGAAGGCAGCTAGGAGAAAACTAGCTCCCACGTGGTTAGCAGGAGGGTCTCAAAGCCCACCCACACAGTGACACACTTTCTCCAACAAGGCCACACCTCCTAATAGTACCACTCCCTGGGCCAAGCATATTCAAACCACTACATTTCACTCCCTGGCCTCCATTGGCTTATTCAAACACATGAGACTATGGGGGCCATACCATAGCACAATAAATAAATACATTTATTAAGACAATCTCCAAACCAACAACATAGAGCTGGCTTGGTTTACTGTGTGTAATCAAGAGGGTCCCATGCTGGCAAGGAGACCCATGCCATCTTCCTGAAACAGAGATCTGCTCCTTGTTGGGGATCTTTGCCTCTATCAGAGTGATAGTTACCTAGAGCCTAAGGCCAGTAGCCTAGTGGTTATTTTGAGTTCTTATCCCTCTCCTTGTAGTCAATCAGGACGAAGGCCTATGGTTTCTGCCTCTTAAATAGTTCTCCACTCCCTTCCTGCTTTTGAGTCTTTCAGAGGCTATATATAGACTTCTTAAACCTTTTCCACTCATGGCCCGTTTTTGATGAGAAATTTTTATAGAGACCTGGGTATACTGTATATAAAACAGATATATGCTAACCGTTTGCTTAAAATAAATCAACGCATTGCAAAAACAATTCTTGGCATAGCTATAATTTGACAAATCATTAAAGCTTAAAGGAAATTTGCATACTAATGAGACAGAAATGTGTCTTGGTTTCATTTCCTTTCTCTAACAAAATACCCTAACAGCCTGATGAAAGCACCTTAAGGGGGCAGTGAGCTGCTAAGCCTACTGATATAAGAGACCCATATGATGGGAGAGCACACACTCACTTTACAGGTTGTCCTCTGGTCTCTACATGTGCACTGTGGCACATGCAGACCCACAAATACACTGAGCACAAAATAAATAAAGTGTGATTTATAAGCACCTTAAAAGACAAGGTATTTATTTAGGTCACACCTTTCCATTATAGCCCATCCTGGTAGGAAAGTCAGGGCAGCAGGAGTTTGAATCAGCCTGTCACGTATCTGCAGTCAGAAAATCAGTGAGTGCATGCATGCTAGTGCTCAGTTTGATTTCCTCACTCATACAGTCCACGGGTTCCGGCCTAGGGAATGATGCCACCTATAGTGGATAGGTCTTCCCACCTCGATTAATGAAATTAAGAAAATCCCCCACAGATATAGCCAGACATCTGTCTACTGGTTCTAGACCATATCAAGTTGACTATTAAAACCACCACAATGTGCTTTTCTACTTTTACATAAAGAATTAAGTCTTAGCTGGGTGGTCGTAGCACACACCTTAGATCCCAGTGCTCAGCAGACAGATGCAGGCAGATCTCTGAGTTCAAGATCAACCTGTTGTACAGAGTGATTTCCAAGACAGCTAAGGTTATTTAGAGAAACTATGTCTTGAAAACAAAACAAAATAAAACAAAACACAGCATTAAGTCTTAAATAAATAGTTGACACTTCAGGATATAGTTTCATGACTGATTAATTGTTTGACTGTGTAATTGCCAGTGCTGAGCCTGTCTACAACTTTTTTATAAATGCGTAGTACAATTACAAAAATATTCTTAGGGCCATTTAAATGTAACTACTTATAATTCTGTCCTAACCTGAAGCCAAGATTCACTTAAAGTTTTTATAAAACCTTTTTAAACTTTAAAGTTTTTATGTCAGCAACTTCGAGAACATTTCTTTTAAGATTTATTTATTTATTACATATGAGTACACTGTAGCTGTCTTCGGTCACACCAGAAGAGGGCATCAGATCCCATTATAGATGGTTGTGGGCCATCATGTGGTTTCTGGGAATTGAACTCAGGACCTCTGGAAGAGCAGTCAGTGCTCTTAACCGCCGAGCCATCTCTCCAGCCCCCCTCAAGAACAATTTTTAAAGTTAAATATTCTGATACAGTAAGTCCAAATAGATACTGATTTGATTCGTGCTAAGGTAATAGGGACACATTAAGCCTTTGTTTTCCATAGATAAGCCACCATATTTCTACAGGATCGGAAGACTTTGTATATCTACTAAACACTATAGCTTTGAGTCTGAGTTGAGGTGTTCCAGGCAGTATTTGATGGTATTGTGTGGCATGATGTCACATGGCACAAAGTGACATCTGGACATTCAGAACCCAGGCTTCAGTAAAGTCACGTGATGCCCCACAGATGGGTGCTCCCAGAAACAGCTCAGATCCATTGCACAGCAGGTTTTGAATACATTTTTGATAGTTGTACATTCAGAAACCCCTCACTGTTGCCAAATGTGTGTACAAATATCTCAGCTTCTCTACCCGTCTCTGTCCTTCTCCTTCACACCCGTCTGTTCTCTGAAGGCTATCAGCAAGAAGGTCAGACCTACATTACAGGTTGAGCATCTCGAATGCTCACAATCCAAAATATCCCAAAGCTAAGCTTTTCAATTACCAACAAGATGCTGGAAGTGGGAAATTCTGATTCTGCCCTCACGCAACAGGTTGTAATCAAAGTGCCGATGCACTAAACATCACATAAGGTGGGCCAGCGAGATGGCTCAACCTGCCACCAAGCCTGATCTCCTCCGTAGCATCCCTGAGCCCTTCATGCTGGAAAGGGAGAACAACACCTCTCAAGTTGTCCTCTGGTCTCTACAAGCATGCCATGGCATGGGTGCACCCACCAGCCGCCTGACACACACACACACACACACACACACACACACACACACACACACACACACACACAATGTAAAATTAGTTAATCAGTGTAATTGAATTTTTAATTTTTAATTCTATAAACTTACCTACAAATGGATCTATAAGCTATACATAATATGTGAATTTCATATTCCATTTGATCTCCCTGTTTCCTTTTCTACCCCCAGGAAAACTCATTATACGTATGTATGTGGATGCTTGAAAAACTTTAAAATATCAGAAAGCTACCAGAAGGAAGACATCTGTGAGTCTGAGGCCAGCCTGGTCTACAGAATGAATTCTAGGCCAACCAAGGCTTCAGAAAGCCAAAACATGGCTGGCCCCAAATACTTCAGTAAGAAATGCTCAATCCATGCTGCTGTGCTTGCTCTATTTTTCTCCTATTGGCAACTCTACTGCTCTGTTCTGTAACACGGCATCTTGACCTGACCACTACCATCCATCTCTCCAATTCGGCACCCAGCTCCTTTCCCAGCCTGACCCTTACAATCTCCTTGAGACTCAGAAATAGCCAGTCCAGTGCCTTCCCCTTCCCAGTCCAGCACCAGGTGGAGGAGAGGTCAGGGAAAACTCATCAGTGCAAGAGAGGAGATGTCAACAGCTTTGGAGTTGCCTCTGTTAGGTTCTCTGTGACCCTCAGCTGCAGCACTGCTGGTTTCTTTCACCAGACACTCCCTCACTCCCTCACTCCCTCACTCCCTCCCTCACTCACTCCCTCCCTCACTCCCTCACTCAATTCACAAGCTGCTAGTCCTTTACTTGCTTCTGTTGGCTCAAGCAGTTGTGTGTTATTCATAACCAAAAGGGTTCCAACAAAGGCACTGATGAACTGAGAGGAAAGACATCTATTTCCATAAATGATTTGCATGGGAGAGAAGTGCTCCTCCACTGGAAGAGGGAGACAGGCCCGGTGAGATGCTTGACACAGCATTTACATCTCAGTTCTGTGACAAGAGCAGCTGCAGAGCATGGAGTCCCTCCTTGACATAGGCTCCCTCTTAAAGAGGCACAGCCTCTGTGTGCTCATGTGACAAAGTGCCACACAGCAGAGCCTTCTCTCTCTCCTGTGACGGATGTGGCCCATTTTTGGTTCCTGTGAGGGATACGGCCCAGTTTTGGTTCAAAGGAGCACAAAATTGCTCTGGTGTCTCAAGGGCAGGTTGGTTGGAGTTTATTCAAAGACAGAGTTGGTGGGACAGCGCTCAAGGCTGTCCCCAGGGGCCTGGGCAGCCTCGATAGTGGAAATGTATGTCTTCTGACGTCTTATTGGGCAATGTGCCCGGATCCCTGGGAGAAATCCCATTCTCTAGGAACTGCAGTGGACAAACGTGCTTGCAATCTGACCTCTGAGGGTTCGCAATGAAACTTGAGGGTATAAGACAGACGCAGCAAAATGTGGGTTATCATCAGGAGTGTGCCCCATTCCAATGCATGGACCAGGGAAACCTGAGAAGATCGGGTTTGCGGTATTATATTTACTTAAAAGGGTAAAATAACAAAATAATGTAGAAAATGTTTTAAAATCTTTTACATGTGGAAATTTCATTTTTTTAAATGAAATCTTCTCTATAGCTTGCAAGATATCCATGAAATGCTGTACTGAGAGGTGTCCACATGGAGTTGGTCTCACTGTGAAGCACTTCCTGGCCAGCAGCCAGCCTATTGGCAAAAATGGCTCTCCAGGTGAGTGAAAGATCCTGTCTCAAGCAAAAGGTAAAAGGGGACTGAGGAATGACACCAGAGGCTGTCCTCTGACCTACATGTACAGACACAAACACATATACACACACAGACATACAATACACACATACACCACATACAACACAGAAAGACAGATACACCACATATATATATATATCACACGCATTTTTAAGGATACACATACCACGGACAGACAGACAGACACATACACTCTGTACAATACAAACATCACAGACACACATACTACATACATACAACATTCATATACACATACCACAAATGCACACACACCACAAATATATACACACACATACAACACATACATACCACAGACACACACCCATTGACAGACACACTGTAAACATATAAACCACAGACACACACACATACCCACAAACAGACACACACACTACAGTCACATATACCATTTACATCATATACCCACATATTACATACACATTACAGACACACACACCAAGGACAAACAGACATACATCACAGACACACACCACAGAGGGACAAATAGACACACATACCATATATAAGAGCACACACACACACACACACACACACACAAACCACTTAAACACATACAGATAACACACATATCACAGACACAGACATACACTACAGACAGACATACAATCATACACAGCATACACAGCATACACACACACATACATGCACTACAGATAGCTAGACACATAGACATATACCACATACACATATTCCACATACAGAGCACACACACACATACACACACACACACACCACATACACACTATACACATTCATGCACCATAGACAGACATACCACACACCCACATATACTACAGATAGACAGATAAATATATACCCCGAGGACACACACACATGAAACAATATTTATAATTCAGTATTTAAGATTTGTTATTTAAATTTAAATATAGAATGGGACACAGAAAGCCAGTGTACCAAGGCCACATGACTGAAAGTCACATAACCAACATAGGGGTCTCTAAGCAGTTAACCTGAGAGATATTACCAATTTTCCTCCGACCACTTTGGGGAACGTTTCCATAAGCTCACTTTAGTCCCTCATTTTTACATGGATTGCTCAACCCGGTTGTGAAATGTCACATTTCCCATGGCCTGGTCAAGAATAAGTCAACTGAATACACAGCAAACCAAACACCCACGGAATGGGTGCTGGCCAAGGAAACTTGGGACTAAATTCAGCCTGACACGTAATATACCTCCAGGCTTCTCAAGTTCCTTCCCGTTCTTATCACTGACGAGATAAGGAGGCTGACTAGTTATGAATATCTTCCTTTAAAACATCGTAACCGTGTTTATCCTGTGACAGCCTGGAGACACGGCATACAAGATCTCTGGTTCACAGGGAGATGATCCAGGGAACTAGTTTTTCTAACATGTACTTTGGAGTTAGATCAGAAATCAAACTTGCTATACAATACAGAGGATACTGCAAAGCCTACGAATTCCAATGCCTATGAGCTAGACACTGTCATCAGATGTCAATGACACGTGTCATCATATAACATGTGAAAACTGGAGCTTGGACAGGTATGGGCTCTCAGTAAGTGGCCGGGCAGGGGTTTGGGGACCCTAATCAGAGAGCTGACAGCTGATGACCAGGCACTGCAGGCTTCCCAGTTCCTGCTGCCTCCTCTCTGCAGTTAGTTCATGCACCTTTGGGCTCTTTGGGGATCTACTCTCCCTCCTTTGTATGTGACCTTAACAAGTATGGAATCCCCTCCCCAGGGGGGAGGTCTAACTGGAAGCCCCCTGGGGGCAGTGGACTCTGCCAGGAAACTTGGTAAGGTTCAGTAGGTTCCAAACCCGACACCCACCTGAGGGTGGTAGGAGTTTCCCTATCCCTGATCAGATGCCTGGGCTGGAACGAGTGACCACAGCTCCCCACATAAAGAAAATAACCAGTGGTCATGTAGCACAGATCAGAGCTCTCCATGAGAACGAGGTATCTGGATGGGTCTGCCCTGAGGGTTTAGCCAATGAGCTTCCCTTCCCGGACATTCCTTCCTGCAAAAGGTAGTTAATCCCGGGTCCACCTTGACAAAATGGTATGCACCCATTTTCTAAGAGTAACAGTGAATAAAAAGTATAGACAAACCTGGACTTTCTCATCCAGAACCGCTGTGGGGAGCATGGAGGAAGTCTTTGTCTACAGAGCTACCAGCTGCCTACATGTTAATCTAAGCCAGGGTGTCTTTCCCACCCCGACCCTCCCTCAGCCCTGTGCTTGTCCTCCCAGGCCTGCAGGCCCTCTCCATTCCTGACTCCTCTCAATTTCCATCGGTGTCTGGATATCCAGGAGTCAGGGTGCCCCAGCTTTGGCTTTAGCCTGTGCCATTTCCCACACACTGCTGAGTCCCCCCATCCTAGGCTGCATTCTCCAAACCCATGTGCTTCCCCCGCAAGCCCATCGGCCAGTGGCTATGGTAGTATAGGGTAAAAGCACTCTAGGGGTCTGCATTTCGTCTGTGGAGTTCACACACCCCTGTGGCAAGGCAGAACTTGGAACCACAGTCCCCCTCAAAGACACTATCACTCCCTGAGATCTTTGAAATAAAAACCCAAACAGCTGTCATACACGTGAAATGTCCTCATAGGCTTGTGTCCTCTGCTGGCACTGCTGGTTTGGAAGGCTGTAGAACCTGTAGGAGCTGGAGCCTACAGGAAGCGGGCCACTGGGGCAAGCCTATGTTCTGTAGTCCAGTCACCCTCTCTGCTTCCTGACTGGGAACGGACACACTGTGACCTACTGCTAGATGACTCTCTTGCCACTGTGCCTTCTCTCTGTGATGGCCGTCATCCATCTCTTTTTAAACCCTGCCCCCAACCCCAGCCAATGTAAACCCTTTCCTCTCTTTAAGTCGTGCCTGTTGTTAAAACAACAAGGGGAATAACGGATCAAATAGACAATAACCTGCTGGGGGGAACCCTGAAAGCCCAGTATTTATCATCACCCTAAGGGCTGAGTGTATTAACTTACTCACTTTTATTCTACAAGGATGAAATGTGAGCAGATACTATAAAAAAAAAAATTCGGTCAAATTGATTTCTGGTATTAAAGAACACTGATGACACAAGATCCTAGGAGACCTCAACCACTAAAGGAAAATAAGAGTGGGGGGGTGGGGAACAGCAGAAAGGAAGAAAGAGACTTTAAAAATTAAACTTAAATTCATCTTAATGTATGTTAAGGGTATACAATTTAAAAGATACACAAAAAGGCGTTTTTACTTTATAGTCAACACAGTTTATTAAGATAGAAACTTCTTCATTTACATTTTAGAGTGGATTTGTTTGCTTGTTTGTTTTTATAAAGAGAATCTCTTGTAGGGAAGCATCACCCGCCAATAAAATGCTCTTGGCCTATTACCCTAACAGGAAGACAGGAGTTCCAGGACAGAAAGGATTTCTGGGAAAAGAGTCAGGCATGAAAGGGATTTACCCCTGAACTCTGGAGGAAAACAGGCGTGTGGCAGAACTTAGAATGAAAGAATGGGACGATTAAGTTATGAGCTAGTCGGGGAACAAGGAAAACTATTGGCCTAGCATTTATTCATACAGAAGAAGTCTCTGAGTCGTTATTTCAGGAAACAACGTGGGTGGGTGGAAAGACACGAGGTTGCAGATGGTCTTTTACTACAGGATGGGTTTTACTACAGATGGCACACTGAGCGTCAGGCACAGAATTCAGGCTGAGAGCCTGAAAAACCTCTGTGAAGGACGGTTTAGCACTCTACTCTGTGGTAGCCAGCAGACTGCTCTGTGAGCAGAGCAGCTAAAGTGTTGGTGGCCACACGCACCAGCGAAGGGCGAGAGAGGGAAACCAGAGAGGCCTAGTGCAGCTCATTTAGAGCCCGTGCTTTACAGCAAGCCTGGCTTTCAGATACTTGAATGGGGACTGTGAACTGTGGGCTCAACCGGCAATTACATTTGTCTCTCTGGCAAGTAAGGGCACTCAGGGTTGGTGGAGACCACAGTTTCCTGGGCCAGCCACTGCAGCCCGGGCTCGTGAGAAATTGGCAAAAGGCTCACAGTGTATCGACCACCCCTTTCTGTCCTGTTGGTCATGGCGGGAGGTTTGACCCATTAAAGACTTGGCCTGCCCAGCAGAAAATGGTTACAGGCAACAGAAGCCAGGCCCAGACTAAGAAAAGCCACTGAACAGGTACAGTATGCTTTAAATTGTGCTTAGGTGGGGGCTGGAGAAATGACTCAGCGGTTCCAGAGGTCACGAATTCAATTCCCAGAAACCACATGGTGACTCGGTTCAATTCTCAGCAACCACATGGTGGCTCGCGACCATCTGTAATGGGATCTGATGTAGCAACAGTGTACTCACATATATAAAACGAATCTTTTTTTTTTTTTTTTAAATGTGCTTAGGTACTAAAGAAATAAAAGAAACCGAATAAATAGTTACAGGAAGAAATATTTAGTTTGAAAATAAGAAAGTAAAGTTCTTAAGGAGAGAGCTAAAGGTTAAAAGAAAATATTTTCTACGTTTAAAAAAAATGGAGGGGGTTGGGGATTTAGCTCAGTGGTAGAGCGCTTGCCTAGCAAGCGCAAGGCCCTGGGTTCGGTCCCCAGCTCCGAAAAAAAGAAAAGGAAAAAAAATGGAGAAAAACCCAGTAACTGGGGACATTTGGACCCTGGATAATTTTGTTCCGATTATCAGCATGCAAGTAATTATATGTTCAATAAGGATTGTAGTTGTAAATATCCTCTTCGAGAATGATCAGAGCTAAACAGACTTAGATAAGGAGGGGACTGTAGGATGGGATTCTGGGCTACAGGCAACAGAACAGAAACTAAAGGGTCTGGAAGCTACGACAACAACAAAAAAGGTAGTCGCAGATGATGACATCCCCAAAGGCTTGGGGAATTAGAATGACAAACCATAGGGGTGCAATATATTAAATTAAGAGTACAAATTAAGTTGATGTTACCTTAGAACAATGTCATAGAGTATGTGTTTCATTTTATAGAATTGGGAGATTTAAGATATGTACATGTATTGACACATCATACTATTGATAGATATTCAGAATTCCCAGGGGCTTTTGCCTTGAATTCTGAAAAGGATAATTCTAAGGTTGTATATTTATTAGAGATGGTAACTCTCTTAGAGATGCTTTTAGAAGTTGAAGTTGATAATGCTTCAACCTATGTATCCATAAGAATACAACAATTTTTAAAGATATTATGGCAGAAAACATGTTACAGACATATCCTCCAATCCTACAAGTCAAACGATCATGGAGGGATTGAATCATACTTCAAAGGAAATGCTCACTGAATAGAAGGGGGATATGAAATCTCACAAAATAGTTTAAATAATGCTTTATTGACTTTAAAGTTTTTAAATGTCAATGAGACCGGTAATGCAACTCTGAAAATACATTGGATTTAGAAAGGGCTGATGATTTAGATCAACCTACATATATGATAGAATGCAAGACAAGAAAGGTGTTGGGGAGGAGAATATGCTCTTGTTTCAGCAGGAAAAGGAAAGCTATGGATTCCTTTCAAATTGATAAAAACCAGGTTGGACAGGAGAAAACCCACTGAAGACCATGACTCCAAAAAAAAAGAAAAATATCATAAACACCAGCAAAGCAGGTACCGTGTATTACTGCCCCACCCCCCGCATGGGTACAGCTCTGAGACTGGCTGAAACATGGAAATGTCTCCAGACAGAATTTCAGCTATGCATAGCCAATAAATCTTGTTGGCTACTGAGTCCTCAACTCTTGTCATACCATCCTTTCAAATGGCACGGGTAGGACATTAAATTATAGTTTGGTTATACAGTCCAAACCAACTCGTGAAGGAAGATGATGCTTACCTGCTTGAACAGAGAGCAGACAGTCGTCTCTAACTGAACTGTGCACACTGCACACTCCTTACATCTGTCGATGCAGAAAATGTATAATAAATACATTTATTTAGGCAGAAATGCAGAAATAAACATTGAAAGTGTATATGTTCACAGAGAAAACAGTCAGAAGAGCAGCACCACAAGACTCACTCTGAGAATACTGAAAAGGAATGTGAGATACTGAGACATGTTTATTCCTGCACCTGCTTGATCCACGCTGAGTGCCTTAATAGCTGGTTCATCTATTAGACTGCTTCTGTGACAGCTTCAAAAAATGCTGCTGACCCCACTGGTCCAGTGTCACAGACTGCTGCAGTCAGGACTTCAGTTAAGCCCTGAACGTCCTCAGAGACTGGGCAGCCAATGCTGCAGCTATCTTCCCTAAAACTAACCAGTATCCCAAACCTTAGGGCCCCCCCCCAGGGAAAATGGTGCCCCAAGACAGCAGGAAGCAATTTTAGAGAACTTTTCCCCACACACAAGAGATGAGATGGATGTTTTTTGGTCATGCAGTGGATGATGGGTATTTGTCAACATTTAAAGGGGGTTTACAAATTGTTGTAGTCTTGGGCCTGAATGAAACAAAACAAGGGAGGTTACATTCAGGGATTTCTTTCTTCTTCTTTCCTCTATCCTTCTTTCTCTCCTAACTAGTGTTGGGGAGATGGAGGAGAAGGGACAAAAGGAAAAGGGGCATAAAGAAAAAAATAGGAATGAAGGGTTCATTATTGAATTTACTCTTAAACTATTAGAGCTCCTACAAGCCAAAAATCTTATATTGGTATAGATATTCATATATTGATACAATTAAGGTTATATTTGGTTATAACATACAATGTATCAGCTCCTTTTGAAGTATTATAACAATGTAATTCTTTAAAATGCAATGTTAAGTTCTTTTCCTTTTGAAAGCTGCTATTACAAACTGTTAAGGATGATTAAGTAATACAAGTTAACAATTGATCCATTAAACTTGTGGTCATGTTAGATACTAGCTTCAATAATTACAAAAATATGTTTTCTAGGTTTAACGGATAGTAAATAGCTGGTAACAAGAAATGTTTGCCAATTCAGATATACTAGATAGACAAATAATCTTCAAAAACCTCAGAGTCCTACAGAATGTGGCATTTTAAGATGTTTTATTATTTTAAGGCTTTTTTGACCATGAGACATGTCAACTCCTGGCAACATCCCTTTCTACTTCAAAGAAGATGATGGCCATTAAAGAATTTCTTTATGGAGTTTGCTTCAAACATGGCAAGCTGCCACTGGGAAAAAAGCTACCATTGCTTCAACTGTGGACAGTATGCTGTCCAAAATAGACAAACAGGATGCAGAGACATCAACCGCTGAGCCCTGCCAAGACAAGGTAATCAGTCCTTCATAATTTCTCCTTCTCAAAAGAAATCTGTCAGATATTCTGGGCTACAGGGCTTAAGATGATGGTCCTACCACTCAGAGAAATTTGAGGGGACTGTCCAGCAGCCAGTTTTCTCTGTCATTTCTATAGTTTTGAAAGCTTGCTCTGCACTTCCTACACACTCAGGTAATATTTATTCCTTTTCAAGCCTCTGATAGGATTGAAGTCTAGATAGTTATTGGTCACAATAAAAGCTTACATTGTTTAAGATTTAAGAAAATGTTTCTAGGTATAAGAAGATGTTTTTGGGTTGGTAGCACAAGTTATGATAGAAAATGATTTAGGTATAGAACTCTGAATTCACCAAGATAGAATAGAGACATTTCATATATATATATATATATATATATATATATATATATATATATATATATATATATGCTGGACATTATAAATGAAATGTTACCTGTTATTACTGAATATAGTTCATCATTGTAAGAGAAAGAGTCTTGTATTAGACTTAAAGGGGGAAATACAGAGAGAATCTCTTGTACTGTATGAAATCATCACCTGTCAATTAAATGCTGTTGGCCTATTAACTTAGGCAGGAAATAGGGAGGTGGACGTTCCGGAAGTGAGAGAGGATTTCTGTGAATAGAGTCTGGTGCAAAATAGATTCACCCCAAACTCTGGAGGAAGACAGTTGCATGAATCTGAGGATTAGGTTACCAGGCATGTGCCAGAACTTAGAATAGAATAATGGAATGATTAAGTTATGAACTAGTTGGGGAATAAGCAAAACCATTGGTCTAGTTTTATTCATACATAAGAAGTCTCAGAATTGTTATTTCAGGGAACAAAGTGGACAGGTTAAAAATCACGAGGTTACAAGTGGCATTAACTATATTTTTGTGTGTGTATATGTATGTGTGTCTGCCTCAAATATGTTTTTGAATTCTACACAGTGCCTTATCTTTTCTACAGGTAGAAATGAAGGTACATTTCTCAAGAGTCTTTGCTGCCAATATATAGATATTTAACTATTTATCAATAGGCTGTAAACCTAAGTAAGCCATGAAGGGCTGCAGACTACAGACACTGTTCTCTTGGTAAAAATGGACACAGAGAGGCATTTGGTTTTCTGTAGGAGCTAATGTAGGGTCAGGCGGGCAGCCATTTCTGGGCCTGCAGCCATTGACTATCATCAGGCAACCACAACTGGATTTGTTCTATTACAGCTTTGGGGTGTTTGAGACATCATCCATGTGCTGGGACATCTCTCCTGCATGTTTGTCCTTTGCCTTTCCTTCCAGCAGTTCTAAATGCTATCATCTAATAAAACACTACTGAAACTGTATGTAGTAGATTCTTCTTCTAAAGAGATTCCAAGATGCTGAGAATTGGGGGACAGCCTAGTGTCTGGATTCGAGCATGTTATGGACGGAGGTAAAATATAACAGTGAATCAGAAACAAGTCAGTCAGTAAAACGATTGTTATATAGACTCTAGGAAGAATGCATTCTGCCCCAGTTCCCGGAGACCTTTCCTTCCCATTCTACCTTACATGGATGGAAACGAACCTGACCCATACCTCCTGGGACTCTGTGAGACCATGGGATGAAGGGATCCAAGTTTGAAACCCAGGGCCGATGAGTGTTTTGAGGATGTGTATTCTCTGACGCAAGCCCTTGCTGTTCTAGATGAGGGGTGGGAATGCTGTCTCCTTATCCTAAGCCTGGTGAGGTTTTCAACAGACCACCTGGAGAGCTGTGAGAGGAGTCCCCTCCACTGAGAGCTGGAGGTGAGAGAGCGCTGACTAGGGAGCAGGATGGTAGAAGCCAGCTGTGGGCTCAAGTCTCCACTGAGAACAATATGCAAAGTCAAGAAGAGCTGGCTTTGGGCTTTGGATGAAGGGTCGAGCGGGGAGGCAGCCCTGGGATCAGCGAGCACTCCTGGGGCTTGCTGAGACAAGGGACAGAACAGATCGATATAAAGAAAGCCAAGATCAAGGGGACAGGCACAGCTGGGTCCCCCAAGACTGAGGACAAACTGGAATGGGTGTTACCCACTTGAGTCAAAGGAACCACAGATAGGGACCTGTGGGGCACCTCTCTTGAAAAGGTATGAGAGACTTAGCTTGTGCCATCTACAGACTCCAGGGTTGCTAGCTTTAATCATGTGTGAGGAGAGCAGATCAAACCATAGCTCACCTACCCTCTTTCCCTCTCTCTCTCTCTACCCTACTTTTGCCCAGCAGTGGAGAAGAAAAAAATGGCATCTACCATGTAGAGGCAAAGCCAAGCAGAGGAGAAAGAGAAGCCTGGAACCTGTTGGTTGCTTCATCTGTAGAGGGAGGAAGGTTATCTTCTCCAGCCGTCACATGAAGCTTCAAGGGTTGGTAGTCTCGCAAATCAAATTGCATTTTTCAGTTCAACATAAAATGTGCTGACATTAGTCTCCAGTGGCCAGTGGCAAAATGCAAAATTATCACCTACAGGCATACTGGACGAAGCGCCAGTTGAAAGCCAGGGCCTGGTAGACTGAGGAGAGGGGGGATTATAAAAGGCTATGTGGTAAGTCCACCTAACACCTAACTTCACAGAAAAACTTTCCAGTTTTCCTTCCTTCTTTTTTTTTTTTTTTTTTCTTTGAGACAGGCTTAAGGATCTCGCTTCTCACTTCACAGCACGGTCAGTGAGTAAGGATGCTTCTGCGGATGCTTCTGCGACATCCCTAAAGCACTCTCACCATCTCAGCCAGGCACAGGGCTAATGATGCTGAAAATTAGAGGCAGACGGAGATGCTGAAGATTAATGAATTGTGAACGGCTCAAACTGACAGTCCACCAGGCCTCTCAGGGAACTGACTGGGAAAAAAACAGCTCTTCTCTCAAGAGGCAGAACAGAGAAACATCGGAGGTGTCAGGTAACTCCAGGGATCTAACACTCTAGGACGCATACAACCAAAACAGCCTCAACTGCCATTTAGACGGGATTTTCCTGGATTACTTCCATCTCTAGTTTATGGTGTTTCTGGATGGCCCTCATGTGAGAGTCCATGGGAAATGGGACTGGGTGGAGCTTACTGAGGGGTGAGGCTTACTGAGGGGTGGAGCTTACTGAGGGGTGGAGCTTACTGAGAGGTGGGGCTTACTGAGGGGTGGAGCTTACTGAGGGGTGGAGCTTACCTAGAGGTAGAGCTTACTGAGGGGTGGGGCTTACTGAGGGGTGGAGCTTACTGAGAGGTGGAGCTTACTGAGAGATGGAGCTTACTGAGAGGTGGAGCTTACTGATGGGTGGAGCTTACTGAGAGGTGGAGCTTACTGATGGGTGGAGCTTACTGAGAGGTGGAGCTTACCGAGAGGTGGGGCTTACTGAGAGGTGGAGCTTACTGAGAGGTGGGGCTTACTGATGGGTGGAGCTTACTGAGAGGTGGAGCTTACTGAGAGTGGGACTGTTAGAGTGATCCCAGTGGGTCCCAGAACCCACCCTTCCTTTATCGCCTCGATCACTGATACTTCATTAGGAATTACATTGAACCTGAGGGATTTTTTTCCCACTCCTGTTCACCAGGTGTCCCCACAGAAAGTACAATATACCACCTGTGGGATCCCACGAAAAACCGCTGGAGTGTTTGTCTTGTACAATATAATCAATGTCTTAGTTACCCAATGCTGGGTCCCAAATCACTACCCATGTAACAGCTTCACACAACACACTTCCTTTTTTTTTTTTTTTTTAATCTCACAGTTCTGTGGGCCAGGAGGAATAGGTCCTCTATTCTAGATGGCATCTGAGAGCCACAGTTAGCCCAGATGCACTTATCCTCCCTAACGCCCTGGTGTATATGCTATCATGTTAGAAGCAAGTCACAGGTCCCAGCCACACTAAGAGTGTGTCACACAAGGACATGAATACCAAGAGGCAAGGGTCCTTGAGAGCCACTGTAGAGTCTGTCTGCCTCGATAATGAGTCAGTATCCTCATTGAATCAGCTAAGCTGTGCGGCACCCAAGGGAGACAGGATGGCTCGTGTCTGTGAACCGCTGGATGGGCCTCATTAGCTCAACCTTCACCATCCAACTCCTTGCTGTTACCAGGCTGCTTGGGGAAGCAAAGGTCATCTTAAGATGAAAATATCACTAATATTATCACATCAGTGCCGGCTCCAGCAAACATCTCTCCTCGAGATGCTAGTGCGTGGCTCATTTTGCCAGAGCAAATGTGTGCTAATTGTGAGAGCCTACAATGTAAATACAATTAAACTGATTGCATAGACACTTCAAAGGGAAATTGTTTGGATAAGAAAGCTTGGGAGAGACTTTTGGGAAAACTGGCGATGAAACTCTCAAGTAATTCTGCTAAAATGGTCCCTGTTTCAATCACGCTGGGTTATTTGAGTATAAAAGCTGATGATAAATTTATTTCTTTTGGAAAATATCCAAAAAAGACTGTTCAGAAAAAAATAAAGTCATTCTAAGAGAATTACTAGACAACTTAAATAAGCATACCTTAGACGTGATGGGCAAAATAGCAATTCACATCACTTTAGTCCCCTTTTCCTGTTTGCTATGAAGTTTGATCTCCTGTGGTACGTGTGGGTTCGAGTCCTAGCTGTGTCATTACTGGCTGTGTGATCTTGGGCAGGTTATTTACTACTCCAAGCACGAGTGTGCACACCCATAACAAGAAGTCACCGACCAACAGGAGTGCTGTAGCACCCACTGCCCCTTCTAACCCAAACAGCAAGCCTAAGAGGCCAGCACCAGGACAGACACCTGTGAGAGGGCCTCATGGCTGAAGTCGCTATCTGGGTGTCCCGCATTTGGTGGTACAAGCTTTGGTAGCCAAGTTACCTGGGAAACTCAAAGGTACTTCAAGTTGAGGATAGGCCGGTTTGGGGGAAGCTACCTAGTGAATCTACCTGAAAGAGTCTCTCAATGATAAAAAGAGAGTGGAAGCAACCTCCAAAGTCAGAAGAAGTGTGATGGGTCACCGCCATATCTCCCCCAGCGGTTCAATGTCCCCCTCTCCCCTGCTCCTGGGTGGAGAATGAACAGAAAACTCAATACCATCAACAGCCTTCCTTCCTCCTAACCAACCCTCTAACAGCCTCCCACCCCACCTTATGTTCCTCGGGAGCACTGCTTTCAAGTTTCCCAACGGTTCTCTTGAGCTCTCAGGGATCCGAATCAAGCAGGCAAGTAAGCCACCATTGAACGGTCTCTCAGTGTGCTCTGGACGGAGGGAGGAACCCCACGTGCGGCCCAGCGGTGGTTCTAGTCAATTTCCAAACACAGCGCCTTGTGTTTGGTGTGTTCAGTCATGATAAGCCGATGGAGCGTGACAGACTTCGGAGTCCGGGAAAGGGTCGCTGCTGGACAGATCGATGAAGCGAATGCAAACTGCTGAGCCCATGCATGCGTGCCGCTGACAGCCATGAACACCACGGGTGGCGGAGCTGCTTTAGGGCCGGGACCGTGAAACCTACTTCATGTGAAGCAAGTGGGTTTCTTCAAGTGAACCAGAGACCACGCGGAATCCTAAAACCTCAAGCCTGGGAAGGGAAAGGAGGCGTGGAACCCACGCAGTGGTGTCTTGGGAGACAGGACTGGGCGGAAGGGAGTGTTATCTCACAGCTGGCGCTGGGCACCAACTGATACAGTGACGTCATTGCGGAAAGATTTGATTCAGCCTTGAGACTAAAGGAGTTGCTGGGTAACATGCCAGATGGTATTTAATGGGGAGACTTGGGGAGGGTGGGTATCGTTTTAGCAATGTTGGGTACATGGACAAATTCAAAAGCCTGGTATACTGTTTCCCTTCCCAGTAAGATGAGAAAAAGGATTAGAGAATATGTACAACCCTAGACAAATAATGAAAATAGCAATAATAACAACAAGAACAATAATAATAATTAATAATAATAAATGAGGATTGTTATGCTGATGAGATCCAAACTTTGGCCTTAAACATTTTTCTCACTACCTCTTCTAACTCTGATTACTGCACTTTCGACATTTAAAGGTTAAACTCTCCAAAGATGGTCAACAGTCTACACTTCCACATTGGCTCAATTAACCCCTCTGAAATACAATTGTTAGGCTTGAGTTCATGCTATATCTACAAAGTCCATGAATGTTCCTGTTATGTTAGAACGCTGGGGCTAAGAAACGAGGTTCACTGGAGGCTACCGTTCCCTAGAAATCATCCCAAGATGGGAAGGCAGGCCTGACCCCACGACTCCCAAGCAGCTCAGTTAGGGCAGGGTCTCTGACTCCAGCGAGCTTCGGCCTCAAAGAGGGCCTCAAAGTCTCCTGCCTCAGTCATTGGCTGCTGGCTACAGCTGGAAGAGAAGGCAGGTCCCACAAGGGCATCTCTAGAGGCCAAGGGCAAATCTCGGAACCAACTACAGCTTGGGGATGGGTGCGCCTGCCAGGCAAAAGGCAGCTGGGCCTTCCACAGCACCCATCAGTGATGAAACATGGTGTAGTGAGCCCTCCTAGACTGGGCCAGGTACCCCAGGATCCAAAGCCTCAGTGGCATGGCATCACCAGCTACCACTTCCTTAAGCAAAAAGCTAAGTGTCTTCATGGTCAGTCATTGGATCAAGGCCTCAGGTCTGGCTTCTGGGGAACATGACTGAAGACAGAAGGTAAATTCATTTCTGTCAACTCACGCCCTGACACATAAAACTTTACGAGCTTTGTTGGGCGTCTCGGTCACCCATGGGGATGAGCTGTCCCCTCGCTAAACCTGTTCCTCGTGGATGCAAATGGAAATCTGCAACACTTTTCCATAGCTGTGCTGACAACACGGATATGAGTTCATATTCCTTGATAACATAGGCTTGTCATCTCAGTACCCCGGAGACTGGGGCGGGAGGAGCTTGAGTTCAAGGCCAACCTGGGCTACATGTCGAGACCCTGTCTCAGAGAAAGAGGGGCTTGGTGGCTCAGCAGGTGAAGCCTCTTGTTGCTGCCCCATCCTGACGCTCTGAGTTGATACCCAGAACCCACGTGAAGGGGACGGGAAAGGACCCACTCCAGAGAGTCATCCTCTGACCTGCACACTCATGATGGTGGCTGCACATAGATGCACACGACTAATAAAAGACTTAAGTCAGGGAAAAAAATAGTAAAAGGCTGGAAGAAAATAAACTGCGTTAGACCACGTTGAGTGATTTCTCCTTGGAGAAGGATGATTTGATTAATCCTGGAAGTCAACTGGGGGAGACGGTAGAGAAGAACACTAGGAGTCACTGTATATAATAAAAGAACTTCCTGTCGTCAAGACCAACACTGCATAGACGGTACCAAATGGTAAACGGAGAGTTAGGAAAGAATACTCAGGCAAATGGGAGACAAGACTTTCCAACAGACGCTGGAACTACGGCTCAGTGAGTAACTGCGTTTGCTGCACAAGCCTGAGATCCTGACTTCTAGTTTCACAACCATGTAAAAGACTAGGCGGGGCGACAGCTGTAACACTGGCAGAGACAGGAGGATGGCTGGGGCTTGCTGGCCACCAGCTTAGTGCCAAGGAATGGGGGTGGGTGTTAAAGGAGGGCACAGAGCGTCCTCCTCTGGCCTCCCCACGCATGCACAGGTGCACACACCTGCACACATGTAGCATGCATGGGGGGGGGATGTTTTCACAAACAGACCAGGGCAGCTGGGTAGGGGTGGCTGTTTCAGATCACATTCCCTGGCCAAGTTCCGCAGCAAACCCTCCATCCAGTCAAGGAAATGCACCATTTAGTGCTGCTCTTGGCAAGTGGTGTCAGGGAGTGGATTGGCTGTTTCACTGTTCTCTACTTGAGCTTCGTAATCTGATGACAACAGAAACTAACTTTTTTGTCACCAATAATAGGGGTATTATTATGGAGATCAAATGTTCGTATGTATGTATGTATGTATGTATGTATGTATGTATGTATATTTACGGTTCCGAAAGAGAAAAGGTAGTTACGTGTTTTTCTTAGTCAGGGTTTCTATTCTTCCACAAACATCATGACCAAGAAGCAAGTTGGGGAGGAAAGGGTTTATTCAGCTTACACTTTCCACATTGCTGTTCATCACCTAAGGAAGTCAGGACTGGAACTCAAGCAGGTCAGGAAGCAGGAGCTGATGCAGAGGCCATAGAGGGATGCTACTTACTGGCTTCTTTCCCCTGGCTCACTCAGCTGCTCTCTTATAGAACCCAGGACCACCAGCCCAGGAATGGCACCACCCTTAATGGGTTGGATCCTCCCATCTTGATCACTAGTTGAGAAAATGCCTTACAGCTGGGTCTTATGGAGGCATTTCCTCAACGGAGGCTCCTTTCTCTGTGATGACTCCAGCTTCTGTCAAGTTGACACACAAAACCAGCCAGTACATGTGAGATGGAGCCCAAGTATTGGGTGGCAGAGCCAAGGCAGCGTGCCCTGGCACGTCCTACCATGTTCCTGCAGGAAACCATCCTGGGCAGACCTGTAGCTCTAGGTCATGGCGTTACCAGGGGGTCCTGGGCATTCATGGAGCTCCCTGCTTTCTTTACTATGATGGAGACAAACTGGCTGCTTCTAAGTGTCTAGGAAGCTCGCTCGCTGCCTTTTGGGAGGTAAACGAAACCTCAGCCAACAAACAGCCATGTCACTTCAGAACCCTGACCTGAGAGAAATCGGGGGCTGTTGCTTAGAAGCCACCTGGCCCACGATGCTTGTGCAGAGCCATCTGCACTGACCAACACTGTGGGTAGCACACGCCACACTACCACACCCAGTGTGCAGTTCCACGTTCCATCCATGTTCATTTCTGTCCCCATCCACAACCCTAGCGTCGTGTTTTGCCTACAGTCACAGTAGCCACAATCTCCGTGTTCCGTTCATCCCTTCTTCCTGAATTTGAAGGATCAGAGGTCAGCGCCTTCTCTACTTCTGAGCCAGCACCATAGGAAGTAATAGTCTTAATTTCTCCACTGGCCCTCCTTGGAGGCTCGCCGAGGACTTAGCGAACCACAGGTGTGGGACACAAGTGCGTAAGCTACTTTTATTTTAACCTAGACGGAAACTGGAACACAGTGTAAGATAGAGATTTTTTTTTCCAAGAAATATTCAGGAGAAACCTCCTATTTCCTTCCTCTTAGTCCATGACATGGTTTCAACTGCTCCCCTGGAAACCAGATAAAACTGCCAGCAATCAGGCGCCCACGCCTCTTCTGCGGGGACTGATTAGCAGAGGCTGACTAGGGGCCGACTATCAAGCGATCTCACGTGACCATCTCAGGCTGCCTCTGCTGAATAACGATGATTGGAGCTAAACAGTTATTTCGTTCGGAAAGAGTTGCCGGGCACCGCGCGTACCCAGCCTGTGGCTTCGGATGGGAGAGCCTGACGTGACGTGCTGCCTCTGATTTATGTCCGGTTCTTTGAGAAAACCGCTCCTTGCTAAGTGATGCGAACCTCTTGTGTCTCCCTTTATTTTTAGCCACCAAGTGAGTGGTGAATCAGGTTATAATCTGACAGGGCACTCAAAGACATATTAGAGCCAAATGAAATTACAGTGCCTAAGACGTGACCCACATTTTTTGAAAAGCAGAACCAGGATGTATTATCCCTGCCTTGTTTCAATCCACACTCATTGGAACACAAAAAAAAATTTTTTTAATGACTCATAAGGTATTATCAAGTCGAGTAAGACTCTAGTAAGATTGGGTTTCTTCCATTTTAATCAAACCCCAAATGTCCAAAAGTCATACATAGAAATTATTTCTCTTACATATTGGCTTTATGTCGGGAGCTGCTAAAGCAGGAGCCTCGTTCCCATACGTGTGGACACACCTGCACCATGACAGCTGCTGCCTTCAGCCCCGGAAGCCGTGAGGAGCCAAGGAGACATGGTTCTCATGCTGGTGGAACCCGTTTGTGAGGAGGCAAATGCTAACCAAATAACAGAAGTAAGTGGCCGGGTTCTGAGGTTGAAACTGTGTTATCCGTTCATTTCTGCCTCTCTCGTCCATCCATGATGTCATCTGTCCAGTTTCTCTTTCAGGAAGATTCTATGTGACTAAAGATGGCCACTTGCAGCAGCTCCTAGAGATCCCAGGGGAATTGTTGTTGTCTCCGGAACTCAAACAATGTTTCAGGAGGGAGGGAGGAGGGAGGAGGGAGAGAGAGAGAGAGAGAGAGAGAGAGAGAGAGAGAGAGAGAGCACAAACACAGAGAAACAGAGAGAGAGCACAAACACAGAGAAACAGAGAGAGGAGAGAGACAGAGAGACAGAAATGCTGGCTGGCCTGACTCAGATCACATGCCGTTTCCTATACCAAGCATGAAGACTGAAGAAGCAGCCATCTGATTGCCTGGGTCTTTTCCCCAAATAAAAACACCAAGACTGGTGAGCTAGTCCAGCTGTAGAACACTTGCCTAGCAGTCAGAAAGCCCAGGACTTGCTCCCTAACACTGGGGGAAAACCCAAACCCATAAAACTTGAAGGCATCGCTAAAGCATGGTGGCCAGTCTGTTTATTTGACGCAAGATCAGAGACCAGTTCTTCAAAGCAGGTCAAATAAAAGAAGAAATGAAACTCAACTTTACAGTTCCCTGCTCCTTCTGGCTGTTCTACAGGCCTCGGGCTTCAGACTGAGAGCATGGTGCTGAGAGGTCGTTCATGAGCTCAGATTGGCCCACACTGGTGAGTTCGGTTATGTTTACTGTTGCTGGGACAGAGACCTGACTGAAGTAATACACTGGAGCAAGGCTGGTTTGGGCTTATGGTTCCTAAGGGTTTGTCTGTGATCTGGTTTGGACCTGACATGGGGCTGAACATGACAGAGGCAGACAGGAAGCAGAGTGTAGCAGTTTGCATTATGGTGACCAACGTATTGAGAAAGGGGGTGGCCACACCCCTGGCTTTCTCCCTCCTCATAGGATAGCCCTTCTCCCTTAGGCCACCCTCTTGGGACATACTATGACAGACACACCCAGAGGTGTGCACTAAACCCACAGGCACCTCTCAGTCCTGTCACTAGAGTGAAAAGCAAAATGAACCATCATGGTAAGCTTTCTTCCTCCATGACTCCCAGTGTCCATGTGGTCTTGGGTAGGTAGGTAGGTAGGTAGGCCATCTTACCCTCAAAAGCAGTTTCCTTGCTGAGAGCGTGGGGTAATAAATCCACCATAGAGGACGATCAGGAAGATTAAATGGTACAATTTAATAAAGATACAGTGCTGAGAGCTCTGAAGACAGATGGTCTACGGGTGTGTCGAGCTCTCCCTGAAGTAGCACTGCACAGGCTTCTAACTTGAGAGTTGTGAAGAGCGAGTGGTGTATGGAGAGAAAGAAACATAAACAAATGAGCAAATGCATCCTTCGGGCTGATCAGTTCCCTGGTGGAAATAAACAAAGTGGTAAGATCCAGAGTGTCTCCGTTAGATTCCCAGACACCATGACCGAGGCAACTATTATGAGGACAACATTTAATTGGGGCTGGCTTACAGGTTCAGAGGTTCAGTCTGTTATCATCAAGGCAGGAGCATGGCAGCGTCCAGGTGCAGGAGGAGCTGAGAGTTCTGTTTCTTCATTTGAAGGTCGCTAGGAGAAGACTGGCTTCCAGGCAGCTAGAAGGAGGGTCTCTAACCCCACTCCCAGAGTGACACACTTCCTCCAACAAGGCCACACCTACTCCATCAAGGCCACACCCACTCCAACAAGGCCACACCCACTCCAACAAGGCCACATCCACTCCAACAAGGCCAGATGCCACTCCCTGAGCCAAGCCACTACACACAGTAATAAGGTAGAGGCCTCCTTTATACAGGAAAGCTCGGAATGGTATCTCTGGCAAAGTATGAATGGAAGGATAAGGCACTGCTCTATTAATGGAAGTAGGGCAAGAAGAATGGCAAGAGCAAAGGCCAGGAGGCAGAAGAGGGGCGGATGTGATATATTCAGGGAGTAGAGGTAGATCAGTGGTTAGAACAAGCGCATCGGTAGGAAACAAGGTCATAGGACACCTTGCAAAGCAAAGGAAGAAGTTTCAATTCTGCAGTGACTGAAATAACTAGTTAAAATTCTCACTGGGTGGGTGGGGGGCGTATACACCTGGAATTACGGTACTGTGCAGGTGGAGGCGGGAAGGTCAAACGTTCAAGGTTATCCTCTGCTACATAGTGCGTTCAAGGCCAGCATGGGACGCCACGGACCGTGTGTGTGTGTGTGTGTGTGTGTGTGTGTGTGTGTGTGTGTGTGTGTGTGTGTGTGTGTGCACGTTTGTGTGTGTGTAGACTATTGCAGTTATCTAGGTAATAGACAACTGGGGTCCCTTCTAAGGTGGCGCTGATGACCAGGACAGGACTGCAGATGAATTGAAGATCTGCTTTGGCAATGAGACCAGGAAGAGCTTGCAATGGAGTCGTATGTGGGAGAGGGGGAGAGGGGGAAGAGTTAAACTAAACCTTTGATTCTGGCTGAGTATGGGAATATTTATTAATGTTGGAAAGCTCTAAAGCAACAGGATTAAGAAGTTGAGGGTCTGAGGTGTTATAGGGAATCTGAGTGGAATAATCGATTAAGTTTGGGGCTCAAGCTTGGGGACAGATTTGAGTCTGGGCGAGATCTCGGGGACAGGGTGGGAAGGGAAAGGTCCCAGACCCACAGATTTCTTGCGTGGGTCTTGAGAGCCGGTGAGAAGGTCAACAAGGGAAGGGAAGCTGTAAATCAGGAGAGAAAGCAGGGCAGCAGCTAGGGTGAGAGGGATGAAGAGGAAAGTGTTTCTAGCAGGGAGCGGCCTGCTCTGATGAAAGCTGCAGTAAGAGGGGCAGTAAGAGGAGAACGGGGAAATGACCTTTGGATGTGGAAGAAAGGGAAAAACTAAAAAGCACCCTTTGCAGTGATGCTCTCAGGCTGATCGTTAAAAGACAGATCTGGAAACATTACTCTTTTGATTGAAAACCTCCACGGCTCATCACCAGCTCCTTGGCGGGTTGTATTGATCTGCAATTGGCCATTGGCCTCTGTCTGCCCTCATTCTGCTGTCTGCCCGCCAGGAGCAGTGACTAGAATCCTGGGTCTCGTCCCTGCAGCCCCTCCAGTCACTGTGTCTGGGGCCCCGTTCTGACCTCACCTGCCCTAGAGCATTGAAGGTGTTGGTACAACTGAGCCTCCTCTCTAGGGGAGGCCTTCCATGTTTACCTCCTATGGTCTCTCACATGTCCTCCCTGAAGTAACACACTTCAGGTTCATTAAGGTTGCTCTCAGATATATTCCACCCATGATGAGCCTGTTGGCACCCGAGGCTGTGTATCCATTCATCTTTAGGTCCCAGGGTAATGCCTTGCCTATTCCGGTAGGGATAAGGACTCACTGGATACATTTATACTGGAGATACATTTACATAATCCTTTGCTACAGTTGTATCCTGGATGTCCTCCAAGGACCACTGCTTAGTTGCAAAGTAGAAAATCTGGAGGTAGGGGAATCTTTGAAAGGTGGGGGGCTATGGAATTCTGTAGGTTAAGGGGGCTTGTCTCCAAGGGAGGTTGCAAATCCTCACCCATTCTTACTCTTTTCTTTTGCTCAGCAGGCTCAAGGTTCACCAACTTGGCTCGCCCACACATGCTATTCATGATCCGGCCCCTCAACCTAGGCCCAGCCCCTTAGCATAAGCCTAAAAGCAGCAGAGGTCTCCCGATCATAATACTCTAACATTCCAAGCCGAATTCTGAATCAATCTTTTTCTCCTTATAGAAGTATCTTGCTACAGTGACGGTACGCTCACTAACATACTACTCTTCCGGGAAAAACAATGTTAAAATATCTCTACTGATTTTTGGATGGATTTATAGATCCCCCTCATTCAAAAACGTACCTTAAAGGGTACAAAATATTAGTTGCCTCTGTTGCAAGTTTTAGCTGTACCTGTACAGCAGCGGTGACGTCCTAACTCCTGTTTGTTTGTACTGTGATCTTCTTTGGAAATATGACTTTTCAGTGTTGTTTAGTTGGCATTTAGGTTTATCATCATTATCATTATTAATAATAAATATTATATTACTATTATTACTATTATCATTACTTTGACACTGGGTCCTACTACATAGCTCAGGTTGCCCTTACATTTGGGATCTCCTGCTTCAGCTTCCTGAATTTTAGGGGGAAATGGGGTCTTTTTGTCGTTTTTATTGATTTTGTTTTTTAGTTAGTTATTCAAAACAGTGGTTTCATGGTGAGCTTTCCATACACACATTATTATATTTTGCTCATATTTGCCCACCCCCGCCCACCCACTTCCACTTACTCATTCCTTGAAATAACTAAGTAAAACAGAGGCCAAGCTGGGCACACTGCCCCATACTCTTAATCTTAGCACCTGGAAGGCAGAGGCTGTCTCTGTGAGCCTGAGGCCACACTGAGAACTTGTCTTTCTTAAAACCCTGTGTGAGTAGGGTCCAAAAGGTGGATGCTCTTTCCCTTCTAAATCCAAAGGTCCGTATTCCTAATCTAATATGGATGACAGACAGACAGACATGCCAGAGGGAAGATGTCTAGACAGAGAAACTTCACGAAGACAGGGGATTGGTCCAACACATTTACAAATCGAGGGATGGCTGTGGCTACCATTAGAGTCATATTGCCTAGTTAGTGCCTTCAGAGGGAACACAGTCCTAGCAACACCTTGATTCGAACTTTTAGACCCCAGGAAGGAATCAAAAAGTTGTTGTTTTAATCCATCCAGCCTTTGTCTGGGCAGATCCAAGAAGCTGATATACCCCTAACATGGAAGAAACCAAAATACATTTTCTTTGCTTTTTCTTTTTAGTATCCCAGAATTTTTCCTCAATTTTATTTTTATGCAAAAGAATGATATGCACAAAAACTTGATGTTGCTCTACGAAATTAAGCCTAACAAGAAATTCAGAAGAATCTCTGAGATCTCACTTTAATATGATTTAAGTTAATCTATATTTTATATGTATGGTGGTATTAAACTAACCAAAGGTGATTTTATTATTATAATGCATTTTGAAAAGTCTTGGTGGAGGGGATATAAATTTATCTTTTATTTGCCAGATTTTATTTGCCAGGAATTGCCCTTTCACAGGCTTACTGCTGAATAAGTTCACCCTTTCTAGCTCTTTTTGGTCTCTAGCTGCTGACTCAGCTCAGATGTTCTGACTGGAACTCCTCTCCAAGCTGACTGATTCTATCTGGCTTCTCTCAGCTTCTCACTGGACTGCTCTGCTTGACCTCGCACTAACTCTGGCAATTTGTTCTAATCTTCTGGCTCCTTATTCTCTGGCTTCTACTGCCTCTGCTGAGTGAACTGCATGAACTCATGAATGAACTCAATTCCACTGCACTGCACTGGACTGAACTCCTCTCAACTGAACTCCACTGTGTTGTCTGAACTCAAGTAAACTGTACCCCCTTTCTCCTCAGAATTGGGGATATCCTATCTTTTATTCATTCTGACAAATCTTTTTTCTGATTCATCACTTTGTCTACCCCTCAATTAGTAGATGTCAATTTCAAACATGGCCGCTTCCTTCTACAAACTAACTTTACTTTTACTGTTTTGGATTTAAAGGTGTGTACTAAGGGCATGTCTGTATTCCAGTCAGAGGGATTAAAATTCCTCTGCTGGGATGTGTGTGTGTGTGTTTGTGTGTGTGTGTGTGTGTGTGTGTGTGTGTGTGTGTGTGTGTTGTAGGCATTTGCCAAGGCCAGAAGCTAAGATTGGGATGTCTTCTTCAATTGCTTCTCCATCTTACTTTTGAGGTGAGATCTCGTCACTAAACCTGATGCTTGCCATTTCAGCTAGACTGGGTAGCCAGTGATGCTCAGGGGATCTATCTGCCTGGCTCTGGCTCTACAGCACTGGAGTAAAGAACGTGCCTTGCCTCCCCCAGCTTTTCACAAGGGTGCTGAGGAGCAGAACTCAGCCCCCATGCTTGGGCAGCAAGCACTTTATCCACTGATCCATCTCCTCCTCGGCCTGATATTTATTTAGGAAAAGAGACAAGTTGTGCAGCCATGGTAAAAATGTCCAGACTTTATAGAGGTGAGAGAAAAATAGTCTTTATAGAATGGGGAAAATAGAAGCTTGTGGTTTCGAGGGAGGGTGTCAGTCTGACCAGGAAAGCAGAAGCCCCATTGAGTGTCTGTTCTGTTCTGTTTTATCATTTTGTAGTTCTGGGGATTGAGCCTGGTACCTCGCCCCTGCTGGGCAATGCTCTATAACCACTGAGCTATCTATCACCGTAGCCTTGAGTGTTTGTTTTTAAAGTGGACTGGTTTATGACTGAACACAGTTCTACAGTACCACGTGATATCTGTATGTGTTGTATGTGTTCTACAGTACCATGTGTGTGTGTGTATGTGTTGTATGTGTTCTACAGTACCATGTGTGTGTGTATGTGTTATGTCGCACACTTTTAAGTGTTTAAACAAGGGGGTTTTAACTCCTGTAACTGGTTACAGCAGGTAGGTACTGGAAGGGTCAAGGGGGCAAACAGGGGACTGACAGTTGTAGGTGTCACTGCTGCCTTCCTAGGGTTCTTAGAGCAAGTATACTCGGCATTTTGAATGGGGTGATTGTTTGCTGGGGGAGGAGCGGCATTGTCATGGATGACACTATGTCCTGTATGACGAAGTATGTTTCACCTTTATCGATTAGATACCTATTGTGTCCTCCTCGCCCACCTAAAGATCTCGGTGTGTGTGTGTGTGTGTGTGTGTGTGTGTGTGTGTGTGTTGGGGTGAGGAGGGCAGGCAAACATGCCTTTCCCTGAGAACCTCTGGCCTGCAAGGACAAAAGGAGCAGCAGGTGGCTAGGAGAACTCTGACCAAGGTCCTCTAATGAAAGGCAGGACCAAGGAAGCACACACGGCTGTCTAAAGAGTCTCCAAGAAGAGGCTTCCTCTGTCAGAGAAAAGAAAAGTTGCCCTACCCCTACCCCACCCCCCAGCCTCCAGGTCCCCCTGCAGGTGGTGGCTTCCTGCAGTGTGAACAGATTAAAGGAGTAAAAGGAAGCTGGCTCTGAAGTACGGGGATGGCCTCTAGGTAGACAAAGTGAAATCTGATCTAATCCTAGTACTCAGGGGGTCTTGGATCGTGAGTTTAAAGTTGGCCTTACCCTTATAGTAGGATTCAGTCTCAGAAACAAAGAAATAAATAAACAAACAAGCAAAGAGATCCGAGGGCTGTCTCTAGATGTAGTACCTCAATCTTGTAGGTCACCAGAAGTGTGCTTCTTCCTACAAAGGCAGACTGACTAGAAAAACAAAGACAGTCAAACCTCAAACCTTTCCCAACGTGAGGACCCCGTTAAGGTTCTCAACACAGCTCCATGTTTTAGTAAAATTTGCGTGACATCTCACCTCGCACTGGGTGGAATACTTTGAAGATTAGAATAAAAGAAAACTAGTCCAAGCTAGGACTTGAGCGGTGCGAACTGCAGGCTGAGCGTGGAATTTCGGAGGACTGAGCTCTGACGCGTCTTCTGACGCACGCCCATCACAATGAGAAGTCCACACTGCCAAGGAAAGGAACCATCCAACATGTGTACCTCCCAGCTCTTGCCTATGTTTTCAGTACCCAGCATTCCCTGTTTCCGTAGCTGGAGCCCACTTCCAGAGTTCAACATGGCCTCTCCCATGGAGTCTAGTCTGTGAACACCAAGGTTGCCCACTGTAACCCCAGGAGGTAGCTAAGCCTGTGTATCACAGGCTGTGCATAAGGTTTGAGGTGCAGACCAGGGTGCCCAGATACGTGAGAGATGCTTGTAATGTGGGTGGGGCTGTGGCTGGGAGGAAAACAAGGCATCCGCAGTAAAAACCCATAGCAATTATTACAACGCCGGGAAGCAAGTTCTAACCCTTCCCTGAACAGTTGTGTTTCTTTACAAAAGCTATACCCAAAGCAGTCATCCATTAAGAGAAAAAGGGAATGGGCTTTTCCATTGCCTGGTTATCTGCTTCCTCTTAATCTAAAATGAAAAAGTATAGTGACGTTATGGGTAACAAACTGGAGAAAACATGGAGCCCATCAAGCTAAAGAAATTTAACATTAGTTCCCACGCACATAAACTTGAAATATGTCTGAAACCTTCGAGTTCATTTATGAAGGCCAACTTAATAAAAACGTCCTCCAGTTGACGGTTTAGAAAATGTTCAGTGTGCTGAGACCTAAGCCTAGGCTGAAAGTCTTCCAGGCTACAGGGAAGATGGAGCGATCCCTCTGAAGGAAGTGACGTAATAGCTGGCGTCACACCTGTAACTTCAGCACTTGGTGGGGGCGGGGTGGAGGTGGGGTGGAGGCGGGAGTTGGGGGGTGGGGGCGGGGAAGGGGAGGACACTATGATTTAAAATAGCGGTGAACGCGTTGAAGAAGTATATTAAGAAGTCAATAGTAAAGAAATTATTTTGGTGGGCAGGCGAGATGTCTCAGTGGGTAAAGGCGCTTGCTACCAAACCTCACCACTGAGTTCAGTTTCTGGGACCCACATGGTAGAGGGGGAGAAACAATCCCCCCAAACGTGTTCACTGACCTTTACATATGCACGATAGCATTCTTTTACACACACACACACACACACACACACACACACACACACACAGAGCACACAGGCATGCACTCACATACACAGGCACACAAATAAAAATGTTTTTTAAAGAGATACTTTTCTTTCTAGTTTTCGTAGAATTTGTCAAATTTTAAAGTTTTATAGTTTGCTGTCATTCCTTTTCCCATTTTAAGTAGATACTAAATTTTCACTCAATTTCATACCCACAGTTCTGTGTTGTTTTTCCTGTGGAAGGAATTGCCATCCTCCCATTCATAAGCTGTACTTTCCACGGAACTTGGAAAGTTCCTCCCCAGCTGTCGTCGTCGTCGTCATAGTTTGAGGGCTGTCTAGGTGTGGAGGTGATGGGAGAAGGTTTGGGGAGCCTACGTCTGAGGACATTTAGAGAAAATTATCTGAAAGAGCAGCTTGTCCTGACCCCAGAGATGTCAAGATGTATCACGTCGAGGTAAACAAGTCCAAGACGGCCACTCCCTGAATGCTGTTCTCAGAGGATGACTTATGTCCTCATTTCTTTGTTTCTGCTTTGTAGTCATGGTGGCCGCTGATAACAAGAGACAAGAGCAGCGGATGACTGTACCGCCACAGCCTCCCCCACCACGGCCCAGACCCAGAAAGACACCGGGGTTAGGGCTGGGCCGATCCAGCCTTCCCTCAGAACGCACCCTCTGACACAGAGCTGGGGATCTTCGTGGGAGCGCCAATGACAGATCCTCACGCTAGATAGGGCAGATGCGGGTCTGAGGGGTGTAGGAGCCCACATCAAGTTGGATTCACCTGTGAAACCGCAGGCCCGTGCCTGTTCTCACGGAGAAGAGCGGGGATTCTTTCTTAGGGTGGAATTTATTGTTTCTTTTAGAGCACAGACATTCTGCCCTGGGGCGTATCAGGTTTCTGAGCGCTCACATTTCCTTAAAAATAGTTATTGAGATTTGCAGATTTAATTTCTGCTTAAGTTGCTGTGTTTCAGGCGCTTGTAAAAGACAGGTTACCTGAGGCAATGCTGGCTGCCTCTTTTTTTTTTTTTTTTAAATCAAAGCTTCTTTGATTCTTGATGGTTAAGTAAAGGAGATTGAACACGGGCTTTTATCCCTTCTCCCGTCTGAAATCTCTCACTA
Source organism: Rattus rattus (assembly GCF_011064425.1). NCBI lineage: Eukaryota > Metazoa > Chordata > Mammalia > Rodentia > Muridae > Rattus > Rattus rattus. Next base: position 173,397,681 of record NC_046154.1, on the reverse strand, counting down.
GCATGACTGTAAAGGAATAAAGCAGGTAGAAAATAGGATAAGTCCACCTGAACAGACAGAAAGGAGAGAGAAGAGGGTAGCCGAGCCAAGGGTGGAGGCTCATGCCTGTAATCCAAGCACCCGTGGGTGGGGGCAGGAGCACGGAGGACTGGGAACTCAAGGTTACGGAGTGGGTTCAAGGCCAGCCTGGACCACTTGAGACCAGTCTCCAGAAAGAGGAAGTCAGCTGGGCCAGTGAAATGCCCAGAGGGAAAGGCACCTGCCACTAAGCCTGACCACCTTCACTTAGACAGAGGACAACAAAATCATGATACCTAGGCACTGACATCCTATAGCCCGGTCAGACATTAGTAAGCAATCCCTGCACACATTTTTGCTGAGAATAGAATCATTTTCTGGAGCTCTCCCTGCACAGGTCGCCAGACTTACTGCCTGTTGACTACAGCTGTCCCCCAAGGTAAAACCTATTTCCTATCCCTGGTTTGTATCAGGAAGTAAATGAATCACACTTACGTTGGAATGCATTCTGCATTAATGCCAAGGTACAGTTTCTCATAAAGGAGACCGTTTGATTCAGGTACAAACATCAGAAGACTTCCTACCAAACTGACTTAGAAAAAAATTTGCTGATTTCCATATTTTTATATAATTTATTATATAAATTAAATATATTTATTTATTTATTATATTTAAGTACACTGTCGCTGTCCTCAGACACACCAGAAGAGGGCACCAGATCTCATTACAGATGGCTGTGAGCCACCATGTGGTTGCTGGGATTTGAACTCAGGACCTTTGGAAGAGCAGTCAGCGCTCTTAACCACTGAGCCATCTCTCCAGCCCTGATTTCCATATTTTTAAAGGACAAATGGGCAATTGACCTTAGGAAGGATTTTTACTTTTTTCATTTATTTGCTTCTTTTATAAATTAGTGAATATTAATTGAATACATTAATGAGTTTGGGAGCCAGCAAGATGGCTCAGTAGATAAAGGAACTCATCACTAAGCATTGGACAGCTTGCGTTCCATTGGCAGAACTCACACAAGTGGAACCAAAAATTTTCCTCTGACGTAGGCATGTGCGATAGCCTACACACATCCACACACAAAAAAAATAAACGGGAGGCTGGAGAGATGGCTCAGCGGTTAAGAGCACAGGCTACTCTTCCAGAGGTCCTGAGTTCAATTCCCAGCATCCACAAGGCAGCTCACGACTGTCTGTAACTCCTTGATCCAGGGGATCTGACACCTTCTGGCTTCCTTGGACACTGCACATAGGCGGCAGATTTATGTGTATCATATCCATAAACTATAATAAAATAAATCCAAACTAAAGGAATGTAGAAAGGCTTTTAAAAGCTGCAAGTTTCATCATGATATCTTTATGTACCCACTGTGCCTTCTTCATCCCACTTTTCCGGCCTCCTGTCCATCTCTCCACTAAATCTGAATTTCACACATGACAGACAGCATGTAATCCTGCCTCTCTGAGTCTAGCATAGTTTATGTAGGACCTCTAATTTCATTGATTACCCCCCCCAATAACCCCATTGTCTTCACTGTGTCTGAATTAAACTCCGTTGTGCATCTATGCTACAATGTATCTGTCATCCACTGAGGGCACCTAGACTAACTTAGCTGCTGTAGACAGCGAGTGACCTTGATAAACACAGATATGTGATGTCCCTGTTGTATGCTGACTTATGTTCCTTTGAAATGCACCATGGGTGGTATAACTCAATCATAGCTGCTCTGTTTTTAGCTTTTCGAAGAGCCTCCACACTGACTGTCACAGTGACAATACTAATTTACATTCCCACCAGCAGGATAGGAATGTTTCTTTTCCCACCAGACTCTCGCCAGTACTTACTCCCCCCTGTTTTCATGAGGGAAACGATGGAATCCCAGTGGAGTTTTGATTTACATTTCTCTGCTGATTAAGGTTTAAGGATATAAGAATTTCCCCCCAAATATGTATCGATTTAGGCTGAGCTCCACCCAGCGTCTTAGAGATCACAGGGTCTTCTCATCTCTAGCTTCTATCTCCAGAACCTGGATCTTCTTCTGTTAAAAATGTCAGCCTGGGAACGGGAAGACATTCACCACTGGTGCCAAAGAGAAAAGGACGGATCCCACGTCCCAGAATTCCTATTGGAGGATTTCCAATCAGACTATGTCAAGTCTTGTGCCTACCTTTCAACCATACACTGTGTCTAGGAGGAAAGTTGTTATGTTCTAACCAAGAAATGGTGATGGAGTTCATTACAAGGTCTACAGGGTTGGAAATGGGGGGGTGTCCCCCAAAGAAAACAGAGCAACGTAGTGAAGGAAGAGGAACGCAGTCTAGAGAGTGAAGAACACGCACCAGATGTTGGAGGAAAGGAGGGATTTATGGAGTTCACGCTCCAAAGGAAAAGATAAAGAGTAGGAGTCTCTCTTGAAGCTGAGTCATGGAGTCATGGCGGGGGGCGAGGGGTGGCAAGAAGAGACGGTCACACAGTGAGGACCGACTCACACGAATAATCTCTGAAGATGGACGTTGACCTGTACCCTTTATCTTCCATTCTTGGAAGGATGTGCACACACCCCAGCCGGAAGTTAATGTTCTGTTACAGCTTTTGCTTTATTCGTTCGTTTTCTGGCTGCTTTTCTCCTGAACTCCAGCGGTAAGTTAACACTCAGTACACCACTCTGGCCCGAGCGCCCGAGCGAGCCTTGGGAAGATGGATCGTTGTTCACTTACAGGAGACTCTCCCAGGTTAAGGACGAGGCATAATTAATACCGTTAGAGTAGCCTGGCTGGGAACAAGTTATATGGCATGGAGTGCAGGCCTTAGCAGCCGTTCTTTTGTGTGGAAAAGAACTGTAAGGTTCTTTCCATGAAAATTGTTCAATAGATGTTCCTGGGTTATTGGTCTTTAATCTATGCTGGGAGTTTAAATAGAATTTTCTACCCCATGGGTCAGACTATAACAGTAGATTTCAAAGTCTGGTCGAACAGTGGGGTAAGTGTTTACATAAATTATGATATATTTTTATGGTGAAATTTTTTCCAATTAATGATCTCATGGATGAAAATGAAACCAGCATGACAGTTATAGTATTTTTTATTAGGTAGAGAAAAAAAAAGTCAGAAAATGAGATAGAGAGAATGTCTCACCCTTTTGTAAAGAAACAAAGTATATTTTGCATAGGAAAAAAGGAAGATGTATTTATTGGTGTTTACGATACTGTTCTGTGGACAGCAGGGTGATAAATACTCTTCTTTAATCTTCTCTTTTCATTTTCTAAGTTTTAACTTTTTACCGTGTACGTTTATGGCTTGGGCGGTAAAAAGGAAAATGCAGCTGAGGGTTTTTACTTAAAAATTCCTGCTGTTCATTTTTGATTGTACTTCCGTTAAACTCCGGCGAGGCTGGAATCATTCCCATAAACAGATGCATGTCCTTGGTGGGGTGAAGGAGAGAACCAGCTTCTATGCACCTGGGCAACGAGAGGCCAATAAACAATGCAGCAGCAATCGGAGCTGCAAGGAGGTTCAGGAAGGCCAGCCAGCCTTGCTCCCCTCTTCCCTCTCAGGTATCACCCACTGCTTTGGTGGCCTCTTTCTGGTTCAGTGTGGCCAGCCCCATTGCCATGGGGGTGTTCTGGTGCTTCAGGGTTAGAAGGTGTTTTCTTGCCCCCAGGAGAGGCATCTTGAGATGCTCAGACCCTAGAAGGGGTGGTACCCCTTCCCCAATCCCTAGACACACTGGCTAGGGATTCACTCACTCCAGGTGACACTCAACTTGTCTCACTGTTGACCTCAGAGGCTTGCTGAAGGTCACACTACCTCAGCCCCTCTCCCCAGTACTACCCCTCTGCCCAGGTCTCAGGAGTGGCCATGACTGCTGCAGCTGCTGCTCCAGCTGAGTCAGAAAGCACCCTCCCTCTGATGCTCCGGAGGGAGGCTAGAATCAAAAGCTCCCATGCCAGGGATTCTCTTCCAGATCTGAAAGAAGGCAGCTTGTCACCCTGCCTTTGTGGGGACAAAGTTCCAGGGCACCCTTCCTCTTTTGTTCTCCAGCCTGCCACAGAGGGACACAAGTGACAGAAAAAAAACAAAAACAAAAACAAAAACAAAAACAAAACCAAAACAACAACAACTACAACAACAACATCAAGATAGCTTCAAAAGAGCTGCTCAAAGCTTTCTAAACTCTGGTGGATTGTTGCCAAGAGCCCAGTGGGGACAACCCCTTTTATTCTCTAAAGAAAAGGTTCCCTGCCTTCCACCCAGCTCCTGGTTCTGCTATAGTGCATAGCCTAATATAGGTAGATTCCAGTTAAGTGTTGAATTCCATTGCTAGTAACAGATTAAACAATAACATGACTTCATATATATATATATATATATATATTCTCATATATAACCCATATATATACATATATACACATACACATATACATAATCTCAGGCAGGCCATGAGGTCACTATGTTTGAATCACTTGGCTAAATTTCGGTTTCTAGAACTCTCTTGAGTTCTAGACCTATCAGCTGAGCGTCCCTGGTCCCGTCCGTTTATTTTTCATTGCTTCTGTTTCCTTCCTTGCAGACCTCAGTGAAGCGCCTGTTCCAGAAGTGAGTGTGGAAACCAAGTATCGCGTTAAAGCGCTCAGCACAGAGGCTGGAACGCAGCGGAGCTCATAAATGCCGGTGTGAGGGCTGTGGAGGCGGCTCTGCGGGGAAGAGTGATTTTATTTCTCTCGAAGAAGACCGGGGTTCGAATCCTAGCATCCACATGGCAACTCACAACGGGCTGTGACTCCAGGTGCCGAGGATACGATGACTGCCTCTGAGTTCTGCCAGCTCCAGCACGTACACAGTGCACGCACATTCGCCGGGGGCACACACATATCCGTAAGGAGTTAGATAATAAATATATTTAAATGAATCTTTTAAAAAATGTTGTGAGAGTAAACGAGCCACGCCCCCATCTCTTAGTAGCCTGGGCCTTATGCACTGTACTGACAAAGGTCTTATTTACCAAGGAAGGAAGAATGCAGCACTTAGACACTCAGAGACTGCTGCAAGCCGAGTTGGTGTGCATTTTAAAAAAGGACTGTTAGGGGCTGGAGAGATGGCTCAGCGGTTAAGAGCACTGACTGCTCTTCCAGAGGTCCTGGGTTCAAATCCCAAGCAACCACATGGTGGCTCACAGCCATCTGTAATGGGATCTGATGTCCTCTTCTGGTGTGTCTGAAGACAGCTACAGCTATATGTGTGTGTGTGTGTGTGTGTGTGTGTGTGTACATATATATATATACATATATACTATATATATATATTTTTTTTTTTTTTTAAAGGACTGTAGTTGACGCAGTGGTGCGCATCTGCAAGCCTCGCTCTCGGGGAAACTGAAGGAAGGAGTCTCTAACTGGAGGCCAGTCAGCCTGGACTTGCTAGTGAGACCTTGTCTCAGAAAACAGTCCAGGAAGTCTGTCAAGATGGCTCAGTATGTAGAGGCTCCCTGTGCAAGCCTGGGAACCCTAATTTCAATCCATGGAGTCGCTAAAAAGGTGAAGGCGAGAACTGACTCCGTGGCGTTGTCCTCTGATGTCCCATGTTCACCGTGGCTCACGTGCCCACCCCTCCCCCCACAAACACATGCACTTAAAACAACAAACACTCATTTTCCTCTATCTCTTCCTCTCCTCAGAGAAGGACTTAACAGGAAAACATAAAAAGGAAGAGAGACTCAAATTAAAAATGGTGGAGAAGGACATTTAAAGATAAGTATCGGGGCCGCCGTGTAGCTGGTTTACACAGCTTCTTGGGTTTGATCCCCAATACAACAATAAGCTAACTGCTTACTGCTCTGGAGGCGTAAGGGAGAGTGGAGCCGATAATGAGTCGAAGTCTCCTGCAACAGCCAACTTTATTCAGAGCATCAGACAACTTACACTCTGAGGGTTGAGGGGAGTCACATGAGTAAAGTGTACAGTCACCAGGGCAAGCCACGCGGAGCAAAGACATGCTTTTCCATAGTGGCGTATAAACAAACAACCATAGCCAGTTGTAACAAATAATATGAAGTCAGCACTCCTTTCCGTTACACCCAGGAGGGGCACGAAAAACACATTCTAAGGGCAATTCCCTGGTTTTGAAGAAACCGAGGTCACGAGACTCTTGTTTCCTTGGAGCTTTCCCTCAAGCCCTCAGAATTCACCTTGCATGACTCCATTCTTGGACCATCTTCTGACAACTGATATCCAGGTTATTAGTGGTTTCTTTCTAATATGCAGGACCCTACATCATCTTATTTACATTTTGAGGTGTGCCGTGTGCACAAATATCTATTGTGGCTGGCTTTTTGTTTTTCGAGCTAGGGTGTTAGGTAGCCCAGGCTGGACTCCAACTGGATACATTACCAAGGATGGCCCTTGAACTACTGATCTTCTAGCCTCCACCTCCAAGAGGTGGGCTTACAGGTATGGTCTGTGACTTTGAGGAATATATCATGTGAATGTCATGAGGGGAGCTGAGGTACGCGTAGACTGATGTAGAACAGAAGCAGCACGGCAATGACTACACCATCTGGGATTTCAGCAGAACTGGGACTCTGGGGGGTGGGGGAGTAGCTCACCGGTATAGCACAGGGTCCTAGGTTCTACTCCAATCAAAACGGAGAAGGGGGAGAGGAAGAAAGAAAATGGGAGAGTAAAAATGAATGTTGAGATTCAAGGTTAATCTGACAGAATACATGTTTTATTGCTCTTTCCAGTCCAATGAAGGGGAGCGAGGCAGTTGGAGCCATTTTTATCCAGATCAGAAGAGGCAGGAAGACATTTGAGCTCCACAGCCCCCACCTCCTCCCCCAGTCCCTAGCCACGGTCCCAGTGACGCTCAGCAAGCTGGACAGGATGCTCACATTGCCCCTGCTTTTTCAATACTGAGAAGTCAGGAAGAACTCAAGTTGGCGGTGATTCTCAAGGGTGAGCAGATTCTGACGATGTATCCTAGCAACCGCTGAAAAGAACCTCACGTCAAGGGACGCGAGCTCCAGGAGCCGATGTGCAATGGCCACTGAGATGCAGCGAGAAGTCCCGTGGCCTAGGCAACAACCCACAGGTTGAAACCTGCAAGCGGGAGCTGACCCTGCCGTCAGGATGCTGAAGAGACGTGGCGAGAGCAACAGTGTGAGCGGGGCCAAAGGCTGCTTCATAAATATGGCCCTAAATCAAAACGCTCAAAGTCCGGGCTCGGAGCTGGAGCAGAAGCCAGACAAAACCACTTCATCTGTAAAGAACTAAAGGTCGTGGGCCGCTTTCAAATAAATCCCTCTAATCTAATGACAAGTGACATTTACTTCTATAAAGCCACACAGTGCTCAATGAGATGCTAATAATGAGACTCACAAGAATGAAAATGACTTCCATTACTCTCCTCATAAATTTGGACAGCTCTGATTGTTAGCCAAGTAGCCAGTGCAGAATGCTAATGCCCAAAGCACCTTCTCTCACCACCAAGGAAGTAATCCAGGTTGGACTGAGCAAACAGAGGGTGGGGAAGGAAGACAAGAATCCTCTCTCTCCCTCTCTGCCTCCCTACCCTCCACCCCACATCTCTGTTCTCTCAGTAAAGAGAACTTGCGGCCATCCTCCTGCCCCGGACTTCTAAGCGCAGTGATTACAAGAATATGCCACTAGGCCCAAACGACAAACCAACTTCTTCTTTTTTTTTTTTTCTGAGACAGGGTCTCACTATGCATTCCTGGCTGTCCTGGAACTCACAGAGACCCTCTCGCCTCTTCCTTCTCAGTGCTGGGATTAAAGTTGTGAGCTTGGTCCACACTGGGCACAAGCTGGCTTCTTGCTACCACCATGCTGGGCACAAGCCGACTTATTAGTTTTAAAATGTTCTCCAGGGCTGGCAGCCCTGTCCTGGTGCAGTGCCTGGTATGGAAGTGGCCCCGGCTTTGATCTCTGCCATGACTAATTAAACAAACAAACAAACAAACAAATACCAATGAATAAATATAAGAGTCCAACACCAAAGTAGATCACACTGGCAGTGAATAAAATAAGGATGAATCCCACCAACTCTAGCACGCGGAAAGGAATCGTAACATACAACTCAAGCGGAAACACAGACAAACAGGAAGTAAAGCCAAGGCAGCCATTAACCGGCAGAAGTTACGGAGCAACTGAGTTCCGGGTATAGCTGGGGCTTGGCCCCTCATCAGCAGTGGGAAATTCATTAAGGGTTTTAATTTAAGGAGTATGGAGGCTGGGTATGGAGACAGTCAGGAACTGGGGCAAGCATAGCTGTGTGACAAGGACTAATGACTACCTCAAGTCTCCAGTAAAAAAATCAGGTCAGCCTGTAGAGTGAGTAAGCTGCCTCCCCAGGAAGAACTTTCATGTTTTAAATGACTCTTTGGTAAGGTCCCACCTGGGTGAAAGTCGTCTGAAGTCACAGTGAAGTATCTAGCTTGGAATAAGGGAGAAAAACTAGTTAAAAGAGGTTCACATATTCAGACAAAGCCTCAGAGGATGGTTATCTTTCCAATGGATAAGGCCCGGTTTGCCTGCTGAGGGACGTTAATCATGGCCTCACCATAGCCGGTTGACCGGGTTAGGATTCTGCATGAAATCCATCGTCAGTCTGCCCAGAGTGTCCCTTTAAGTTTTTGCTCACAGAATCTTAATTTTTTTCTTCCTCTTTATATCTTTTGGGAAGGAGGATTCCTTCTCTAGCCTCTAGGGATGACTCTTGATAAATGTATTGTCTCATGATCCTTGCCAAGTGATTGGTTCAGACATAGGCAAGACATACAGTTTTGGCCCAGGAGACATGAGAGGAAGTCTGTTAGAAGTTTCTAGAGATGGTTCTGTGTCTTCAGAAGGGAGACAAGGACCCCGCCCCCTCATCACCCAGTACCTTTTCTGATTGAAGAGGTTACCTGCATGTGATGCCTGCAAAAAACACTCAACAGATTTAGGTCTGTGAGGATGACAGAAAGGAAAGGCAGAGCGAAGGGTTTTAGACCACATTCTTAAGCTACCGGACTTAGAAACCAAGTTACTAATCTAAGGTAGACTCGGTTACATGTGTTGCCAAATATTCAAACCAGGTTAGATTTAACCTTTAGGGTTACATTTTTCTGTTTTGCTTTTTGTTTTGAGATAGCCTCAACATTTAGCCCAAGCTGGCCTGGAACTTACGATCTTCTTGCTTCAGTCACCCCAGGGCTAGATTTACAGGCAAGCGCCACCACCATACCAGGCCAGATGGGGTTTCTTGAAGCTTCCCGGCAACCTCCTCAAACAAGAGATTCTAAATGCCATCAAGTCGACAGGCAAGATTAACTACCAGAATGTTTATAGAGAGCAAAGTGGATGTCACACTGTAAACATAATTTGGCACATCCTGGTTGGGTCCAGCCCTCCTCCTCTATTAGCTGTCTAACTGTTCAGTGGTTTTATAGCATACAGGACTTCGTGGGCCCCAGTGTCCCCCTCTTCCCACCTCCACTCACAGTCGGCATCTCACAAGCCACACCAAGCTTTGCTTTTAGGCAGTGGGATTTGTAGGAAAAAGGCAGAGAGATAGAAAAACCATGGGAACAGGAATGTTCTTAGGAAGTCTGCCGTGGAGTAATTCTCTCTCTGTTTTTTTTTGTTTTGTTTTGTTTTGTTTTTTAAACATTGAACTAAAGTTCCTGCAGACAACCCATTAGAAACTGAATTTCATATATTTTTGGAAAGGAGAGATAAAAGTCAAACAGCGTCTACTTATTTGAAAGTATACGATTCAGCAGTCTTGGGTGTGTTTTCAATGCTGTACAACCATCGAGAGAAATCGCAGAACGCTTTCCCCAAACCTGCCTATTCACACTCCAGCCACCCTCCGTCCTTCTTCAACTCACGTATCCTAAGAGCTGACAATTTCACCGAGTTTTCTTTTCTGCAGCTTGATTACGGAGATAACAGGGTGGGTTGTTTTCTTCATTTTTCTAAGGCAACACGAGGCTTACAGTGGGACATGCGCTTTGCTCTCGATAAATACTCGGGTAGTTAATCTTGACTGTCGACTTGACGGCGTTTGGAATCACCTAGAAGAGCAGTTCTCCACCGGTGGGTCGCAAACATCGGAAAACACATATTTCCGATGCTCTTAGGAACTCCCAACCCAGAAATTTATTTTCACTGCTACTTCACGACTGCAATTTTGCTATGGAGCCGTGTCTCAGTTCCTGAAACTATCGGAAATGTGTGTTTCCTGATGGTTGTGACCCACAGGTTGAGAACCACTGACCTAGAAGACCTAGGCATTTCCAGAGAGGTTTAACTGAGGTGGAAGGGTGACTCTGAATGTTAGAAGAGCCATTCCCCGGACTGGGGTCCTGGGCTGGGGTCCTGGGCTGAACGAAAGGAGTAAGTAGCAGCACGCAGCTGCTTTTAGTTCCTGGCCACAGCCTAGTCAGTCTCTTCCTCTGCACGGTGGTCTTTAGACTTAAAGCAGGAGCCAGAATAAGCCCCTCCCCCTTCTTTAAAAGTAACATCGACATTTCCCATCGGCACGCCGAGGCCAAGATCTCAATTTCTTTCTACCTTGTATTTTTGAGACAGCCTTTCACTTAACACGGGGGCTCACCAACTCACTAGACTCTGGGGCCAGCAATCCCCTAGGGTCTTCTTGTCTTCCTCTCAGTGCCCAGAGTACAGACATGTTTCCCCACGCCTGGCTTTTCACCCGGGTGCTGGGAATCCAACTGCAGGTCCTCGTGCATATACAGCGGGCATCTCAACCGAGCCATTTCTCCAAGCTCTCGTAGTTCTCTGATTCTGATGGTCAATCGTACCACGCTGGGCATCCTCTTGGCTCTCCAGACTTTGCCTTATTAATTGATATGCATGGGATATGCCTATATAGCTGAGTAATTATTCTATTTTTGTTTTTCCCACCTAACTCAAGAAAGAACTAATATATGCTCCATCTAAGTTAGGGTTTTACTACTGTGAACAGACACCATGACCAAGGCAACTCTTATAAAGGGGAGCATTTAATTGGGGCTGGTTCAGAGGTTCAGTCCATTATCATCAAGGTGGGAGCATAGCAGCATCCAGGCAGGCATGGTGCAGGAGGAGCTGAGAGCTCTACATCTTCATCTGAAGGTTGCTAGTGCAAGACTGGCTTCCAGGCAGCTAGGATGAGGGTCTTAAAGCCCATGCCCAGTGACACACCCACTCCAACAAGGCCACACCCACTCCAACAAGGCCACACCCACTCCAACAGGGCCACACCTCCACATAGTGCCACTCCCTGGGTCAAGCATATGCGAACCGTCACATGCTTCCTTTGGTGAAGTTCTTAGTTTTACAAATGTATTAATCCTGACTTTAGGCAAAGAGAGCTTTTCGAAGTGAGAACAGTTTTTCATGCTAACCTAATATTTAAATTTCAAGTTACCACACAGCTTTCCCTACTTTCTTTCTATTGATTCGATAAGGATATCATAAATCACCCCAGGCTGTAGGGTTGGGATTTAGCTTTAGTGACCTCTAAATGGCTGCCTATCATTTCTCTCTCTCTCTTTTTCCGATTTTATTGCAACTCAAACTTCGAAGCGCGGGACAAAAGCAAGCAAATCTTCTAAACCTCTGGTGCCCTGAGCAGCCGTGGCACTGAACACAGCCACCCCCCACCCCCAGGAGAGCCAAAGCCCTGACTACATCTTCAAGTGCACGTGCAGAGGCACCACAGAACACGTGCACCTACTTCACCAGGAGCCGACGAAGGCAGAGCTCTCCGTCAGCTTTTAGTAATACATTCCTGGAAAACACTTCTGATTCGGATTGATACACTGTTTAACTTGGAATCGTGTAATCAGAGCTATTATCTAGTAAGGATAGAAGGACGCCAATATCAGATTTGATTGCTGGAGAACTCAGACAGCTGCGAGGGTTTTATACCGACATGAACATTCCGTTGTAAACTCAGGGGAACCTACGACAATCCTGATGCAAAGGAAATATACATCACAGCAATGCAATGACTCCTGAACTGCACCGTCTCAGTGGAAACTTCTTCCGGCATCCCTGGGAGCACAGCCTCAGCCACTGACGTCAGCAATGTCCCTTGTTCCTTGCTCCCTCTTCCTTTGCGTTCTCCTCTTCCTCACCACCTTCTAGTCACACTAGGTTTATCCCTCTGGGTTTAAGTCTCACGTGTGACGCATCTGCTTTCTGTATTTCCGATTTAAGTCCTAAACTTGGTTTCGCTCTGGTGTTTTGGACCCCATCACTGAAGCCTGTAGGGTGTGAAGTTCTTGGAATTAGAGAGTGAGTGTCGTCAAATCCACCAACCCATGGGGCTGAAAGTAGGAGAGGTGTGGTTCCAAAGAGAAGTCATGGTTTCAGGATGAGATTAATACAAGGGTGGACATGACAACCACATCCAGAAGCTAGATTCCTGATCAGACACATGTGGTAGGTGGGCTGACTCAGAACCAACATGTCCACAACTTTAGGAGGCCATTTTGGGTATATGGTGTTTGAAATGTCCAAGAGCAGCCCAGGCCTTTCTCTCTGGGACAAGAGGTTGTTCTAACAGGTTTGCTCTCTCTCTCTCTCTCTGTGTGTGTGTGTGTGTGTGTGTGTGTGTGTGTGTGTGTGTGTGTGTGTGTGTAAGAGAGACAGAAACAGAGAGATGGAGAGACAGAGAGACAGGGAGGGAAAGACAGAGAGAGAAAGGGAGATATATAGAAGGAGGGAGAAAGACAGGTAAAAATAGAGACAAAGGGAGAGAGACAGAGGTAAAAATAGAGACAGAGAGACAGACAGAGACAGAGGGGGAGATAGAGAGGGGGGAGACAAAGAGAAACAGAGACAGAGAGAAGGAGAGGGGGAAGTAGGAAGGGAGAGAGGGAGAGAGAGAGGGAGAGGGGGAGACAGAGAGGGAGAGAGGGAGGGAGTGAGTCCACAACCCAATGTTTTCTTCAATTCTGTTCTGCAGATCCTGTGTGTGTCCCTAGACGTTTACCACCCTGCGGCCAGAGCCACTGAATGTAGCCCGGTGACTGCACAGTAGGGGTAACTTCAGTCATACAAGCTGAGCTCTGAAGTCATTCCGGAGGCCATGTCACAAGCAGGGTTTCTCTGTATTGGGAAAGGTCTAGAGGTCTCCGCAAGCTTTTCATGCCAGCGACTGCAAACCCCTAAAGCAAGCACCCGCCCTTCCAGAAATGCAGTGCGCCATAATAACTGGCATTGCTTTCCCTCCCCCTGTAAAATCACTCAAAGAACCAGCTTTTAGTTTTCCACTTAGAACGATTTGCATGCTCTACTGATTCCCTAGAAGGGCTTTCATTATCTGAGATTCCAGGGTTTGCCATTCACGGCTGTTACTTTGGTGGTTATGTCATTCCATTCAGTTATGGAAGGTGATGGATGTTTCGTTCCCATATGGATACACACTCCGCGTCCTGGTAGACAGCGAGTGTCCTCGTCATTGCTTTTGTTTCTGTCAACTTGACACAAGCTAGAGCTCTCTGGGAGAAGAACTCTCAGTTTGAGAAAGTACTCCCACCAGATCAGCGTGTGGGCAAGCCTGTGGTACATATTTATGATTAATGATTGATGTGACAGGGCCCAGATCACTGAAGATGGTGCCACCCCTAGGCTGGTAGTCCTGGGTGCTATAAGAAAGCAGGCTGAAGAAGCTGTGAAGAACTAGTCAGTGAGCACGGATCCGCCATGGCCTGTACTTCAGTTCCTGCCTCCGGTTCCTGCCTTGGTTTCCCTTTATGAAGAACTATATATAAGCTGTAAAATGGAATAATCCTTCCTCCCCAGCTTGTTCTTGGTCATGGTGCTTATCACAGCAATGGAAACCCCACTACGACAGTGGGTGCTCGGGACACAGATGGTTTGGTAGGACCTTGCTTACACTCCTCCCTAAAAAGGACAATAGGTGCTGTGAAGAAAACGTAAGAAAGCAAACACATCCTTTTAGAACGGGAAGTTCCTGAGGAAGCTAGATTAAATGGACACAGGACAGCCTGCTGAGAGGGTGGTGTTTGTGAAGCAGGTCACGGATGACAGAAACGAGAAGGTGATGCAAACCTGATGCTATATGCAATTGCAGGTTCTAGGGGGAACAGTAAAGACCAAGGCCAAGGGCAAGAATCGGTTGACTCTTGCAGGAACAGACTGACATATATATGTATGTATATGTATTTGTATAAGTATATGTGTGTATATGTATATGATGCATAAGCATATGGTGTATATGTATATGATACATATGTATATGATATATGTATATGATATATATGTATATGTAATGTGTATATGTATATGATGCATATGTACATGATGTATATGTATATGTAATGTATATACGTATATGTAATGTGTATGTATATGTGTATTGTGTATATGTGTATTGTGTATATGTATATGTATGTGTGCATATATATATGATGTACATGTATGTAATGTATGTGTATGTGTGTGTATTTGTATATGTATATAGCAGGTAATACAGGGAGAAACTAGAAAGACTAAGAAAGATCTCTGAAAAGTCACCATTTCACTGGGGCACCTTGTGAATCTAAGGGTGGATCCCTACAGACTGGGTCTGGTTCCTCTTTCTCATGACTTCTTAGCCAAGGGCACTGTCCTTTGTTGTGATGGCTAACCTTGACTGTTGACTTGATTAACTCTGAGGCAAGCCACTTGGCAGGTCTGTGAGAACAGGAAGGCTTCAAGAAGAGAAGCCCCTCCCCCGAGTGGGTGGCACCCTCTGACAAAGACCTACAGCACAGAGCTTGGAGGGAAAGTGGTCCTGCCTGCCTGACTGCCTTCACTTCTTGCTGGGGTGTCTGCCTTTTGTTCCCATTGACATCCTCCTTGTCTTAACACTGGCTTCTTCAGCCTCCCATTGTGGACTGAAGACCAGGGGCTTCCAGTTTTCCAGGCCTTTCCAGGCCTTCAGCAGGAAGACAACAGATGCACCTGGCCTCATGGACTGAGTAAACCAGGTTTCTAGGTGTCCAATGTACTGACAGCCATTGTTTGACTGTCCAGCCTCTACAATGTAAGCCAACCTAATAAAAATTTTAGCATTTTTTTTTTTTTTTCTTTTTTTTTTTTTCCGAGCTGAGAACCAACCCAGGGCCTTTGAACTTGCTAGGCAATCACTCTACCACTGAGCTAAATCCCCAACCCCATAAAATTTTTATAATATATATTCATCCTATCAGTTTTGATCTAGAGGAGACCTCCTGATACCATGTTTTTAGCCCTTAAATCTTAGTGTTGGCTAAGGCATGTTGGGTAAGGCACAATAATTGCCTGTGCAAGATAGGGCCTAATAACCATCTATTCCGACAGAATGGAAGAAGGCCAATGGAATGAACCCACTGCCCTAAGAATGCAGGCTTAACAGTAAATATGTCTGTGTGGAGTCCACAATCAGGGCCATGAGAATGAGATGAGGATCAGGTGGAGGAGGGTCCTCAGGGAGCATCTGGGTGCTTTGTTCTGTATCTTTAGACATCTTAGGTCTGACCTTCGAAGTTCATTTTCAAAGTCCTTCCAGATCTTCCACACCAGTCTTAAACATGGCTCTTTTCAAGTTTCTGAACATCCTGTTAGTGACTGATTATAGATCTTGACCTCTGGTCATGTATCCTTCAAGTCTAAGTACCTGATAAGGAACATTACTTACAGTCCTGCCCACTGAGATCTGCCCTTCTCTGTTCTTCCAGGCATCCCTGGGCAGGGATCTGATAAACAACATTGTATGCTCTTCCAACTGGCAGTACATATCACTCAACGTCTACAAACCACAGATGGCCTTTCCTCCTCTTCCGCCTCCTCCTCCTCCTTCCTCCTCTTCCTCCTCTTTCTTTCCTCCTCCTCCTCTTTCCTCCTCTTCCTCCTCCTCCTCCTCCTCCTCCTCCTTCTCCTCCCTCCTCCTTTCTCCTCCTTTCCTCCTCCTCCTCCTTCTCCTCCTCCTCCTCCTCCTCCTCCTCCTCCTTTCTTCCCCTCCTCCCCCTCCTTTTCTTTCTTCTCCTCCTCTCCTCATAATTTGGCTTCTCAAGGCAGAGTTTCTCTGTGTATCCCTGGCTGGCTTGGAACTTACTCTATGGAGTAGGCTGGTTTCAAACTCAGAGATCCTCCTGCCTCTGCCTTGTCAGATCATTGGATGATAACGCTCTGCAGTGGCAAAGGGACAGACTGGACTGGTAGGAACATTGTCTAGGAATGGGGTATTTTAAGGCACAGTAGGGGAACTGCTCACACCATTTCTAGACCTGTACGTTGTATATAACGAAGTGTATTAAAGGTTGCATCGTTAGGAAGGTTGAGAACCACTGTCCTAGAGGCTGATTTTGGGTGGGCAGCCTTTTAGGTCAACTGATAAAGATGTCTATTGTATGTCACCTCAGAAATCCAGACAACACAAGGTTCTCTCTTCTCTCCCTTCTCCTCGCTTTCTCTCCCTTTCTTCTTTCTTCTCTTTCCCACTTTTCTTTTTAAAAAGGCTCTTACCTTAGGTGTAATCCAAGCCGGCCTAGGCTGGAACTACATAGTCCAGGCTAGCTTCAAATTCAGATCTCCTGCCTTAGCCTTCCCATTACATGCCTGCACCACCACAGCCAGCAGTATCACCTTTCTTGTAGAAGAGATGATATGTAGCAATTGGTCCTTCACACTAGAGTTGCTAGCTCAATCTGACCCACCTTTGTATTCCTGGGAATTTTTGCCAAGTCTCTATATTGTTTTTATTTACGTTTTTATCAGTATATACTATTTATTGACTACAACATTGAGTCCCTTTGTTTCTGAGACTTGGATCCCAATCTCTGGCACACTTGCATCTTACCAGAGCATCTATAGAATGTACGGCACTTCCTGCTTTGCATACGTATAGTGAACACATCCATTGATTGGTTATTGTTTACCAAATTTATTGATAAACAGGAAGTACACTGTACATTAAACAACATAACAAGAATTACATTTGTATCTTTATAGCCTCTGATGGGTGAGCTAATCTATTTTTTTCCAAGACAGATTCCCTTTTCATTTAGTATTTTGATGGACCAGTAGTAGTCTGTATAATGAAATATGTGATGCTTATAACCCTCCCTATAGAGGGAATATGTCTAGCAGGGCATACTTGTCCACACCTTTAATCCCAGCACTTGGGAGGCAGAGGCAGGGGGATCTCTTGAGTTCAAGGCTGGTCTGTTCTACATAGTAAGTTGCAGGTCAACTAGGGTGGGGCACACTGAGACCCTCTCCCCCTACTCCCAGATTCGTATTTTGGCTAACAATTCTAATTTAAGGTTAAGGGAGCAGCATCTGGTGGTAACTTTCTTTCTAGTAGTTTCAAGATGGTTCAAGGAAGGTGACAGACAGGGAGCTCAGGTGTGCCTGCACTCGGGTCTCCTTTCTTCTTATAAAGTCACCAGGACTGGATCACAGAGGTCTACACTGATGTCTCTATCTAAGCATAGTCACTGCCCAAACGTCCTACCCCTAAACATCACGGCGTGATTAACATTCTCCTCCTCCTATCTCACAAAGGGAATTAAAATTTCAACACACGAACCCTTAGAACACGCTTAAACCACGAGGGGTTTGGAATGATTCTCCCTGATCCTTGCAACCATAGGAACAAGTGCTCCCATGCTGCAAATGAGGACATAAACCGTGAAACAGGGATGTGCATACACAGATCAGTGACCTGGGGCTCGAAATGAAATGGGATCTCCAGTTAATCCCCAGAATCCTTTCTTCTGACCAGTAGGCCATAATGTCAATCACCCCCAAACTAGAGTTAACTTGGAGCACACATCCATGGATCCTTGGGATTGGGGGCTAATTCAAGCATACGCCACTTAAAATGGCGACATGGGCAAGCCTTCTGTACACATTTACTATTTACTATCGCAGCATGGTAATTGAGCCAGGGGCCAATAACTTCTCACGCCTTCCTCTTCTTGCCAATCTACGTCTAGGAGCAGAGAAGACAGCGCTATTGATGGGGGAGCCGAAGGAAGACGAACACGTCATACAAAATCTCAGCCCAGCTCAGGGCGCCTTTTATTGGTTGGCCTTGTGCTTCATCAATCAGCAAACTGCAGACAGCTGCCTTAAAGAGCCTGCTGAACCACTGTCCCGCAAGGGCTCCAGATTCAGCCTGATCCAGCTAGATTAGGGATACTCAAGGGGAAAGGCTTGGAGCAAACAGTTTGTTCTACTAACTGAGGGAGATTTAGAACTGGTTCTGGTGTGATGATTCTTTGGCTCGTAAGTTCACAACCTTGGCTTCAAATGGGGCCAGAGAGAAGACAGTCAAAGTGCATCGGTGTCTCAGATGCTGCCTTGGCTGCCAGGATCTCTGGGTTTTAAAAAGCAACCCCAAGCCAGATCTGATGGTACATGCCTGTGATCCAAGAAGATAAAGAGTTCCAGGTCACCCTTGGCTTAAGGATGGTAAGTCTGAAGCTAGCCTGGGCTATATGAGTCTCTGTCTTTTTTTTTTTTTAAAAAGGGATTAGACTGAAATGTGGAGAATACACAGGTTAAAACAAACTGTTATCCAGGAAATAGAACATCTTGCAAGGTGGCAGTAGTGGACACCTATTAATACCAGCATGTGGGAAGCAGAGACAGGTGGATCTCTTGAATTCAAGGCTAGCCTGGTCTACAAAGTGAGTTTCAAGACAGCCAGGGCTACATAGAGAAACCCTGTCTCAAAAAGCGTAAGGGGGTGGGGAGTAAATAGGACACCTCCGATAACCTCCTCCACACAGAGTCACACTAGAAGCCCTGAGCCAGGACGCCACTCAGTGTCTGTGTCTCTCCAAGCAACCTCCCAACTGCTATCTGGCTCAGGCTAGACTTAGGCCTGCCCTTAGCAACCAGCTATGGAGGTCGGGGAGGATCGTGGCATACAAACAGGGCCCCTGGGGCTACTGCCTAGAACTGGGAACTTTACCCCAGACAGCCCCTCTCAGTGACCTGTCAATCACCCTCCCTCATGTGTGAGCTTCTACTTCACAGTGGATGAATGACAGAGAGCACAAACGCGCAAGACGCTGCTGGGTCAAACAATTTTAATCAAGCTCATGGCCAGCTAAGGACAGTCCTGCACTAGCCCGGAAGTGCTAGGAACAGTGTTCACTGTTGTCACTTGTAAGGTGTCGAGGGTGGCACCCATTCTTGAATCTTCTTCCTAGTGGTGGAGTAAGGGACGTATTGCTCTGGAGTGGCACTCACATTGAACTTATGGTTTGTCCAGATGAATTTACGAGCAGTCAGTGGTTTTGTTGTTGGAGGGTCGTCAGTCATGCAGTGAAGCCAGCGGTGCCTGAAGAGAGAAATGTGAGCTACGGTCAAAGTCAGCCTGCAGCAGAGTACGTAGAATCCCTGCCCAGATGGGCGCTCAGCACCTGCTGGCTCCCCACCATCATTGTTACTCCGCCTCTAATTGAAGGCGCCAACCTTTTTCAGTTACACCATGATTTTACGTATTACAAACAGAAAACATTGCTGTAAAATTATAACTCAGTGTGCATATAAATAACACGGATCCCGACTGGATGTAAAGATGCCACTCTGCAGTCGATTATACCTAGCGTAAGTTAGTTTGAGGGTTTAAGGGCTCGTTCTGAATATTTAATATTCAGGGTACTCTGGCTCACAAAGCCTCAGTTTGAAATCCATGAGGGTCCTGCTGGAGAAAACGGTTTCTACACACGTCTTCAACTCAACCTGGAGGCTGAACACCACAGAAAAACAACTCGTATTAAAAATACTAAATCGCAGGACTGGTGCAAGAATACTTGTCTAGTTTTTTAGCTCTGTGTGTGTGTGCGTTGCACAGTTATAACAACAAAACTATGTAAATGTTACAACATTGCTCAAAATACTCTACATTCGCCCTTTAAAATGAACTGTCCTGTCAGACAAGAAAACCAGTCCATACTGGACAGCAAGTAGTAGTTGTTAGCTTTTAAAAATGAGTATACTCACCTTGTTGTTTTGCAATTGTCTTTATTTTCTTAGACAATACTCAATATGCCATTACTGAAGGCGCTGAGACTCAGAACGCATTGTAAAAATGAGGGGGGCTCTGAAAGTGTTCACATGTGAATGGAATAAGAATACAATTTCCAGAGCTGAGGGTGTAGCTTAGGAATAGAGACAGGGTCAGGCATGGATGAGGCCTAGGTTAGAACATCACCGATGTTCAAACAAAATGAGAAAAAGCTTCCCCGTTACTCAGAGGTTCAACATTAACGTGGGCATGGTGGCGTGTTTGTTATCCTGCGGTGGTGAGGTAGAAGGAGGATGATGAAATTCTAGACTAGTCTGGGCTACGTTAGCAAAACCCTGTCTCAAACAAACAGATACATAAAACCGTAGCTTGAAATTCCTAAGTATTTTGGCTTCAAAGGATATCTATTAGATTTCCAGCAGGGCAGAAACACGCATCAGCAGGTAAAGGTGTTTATTGCCACCAACACTTTAAGAATCTGGCTTAACATGGAGTAGGAATGGAAGAGCCCAGGAATAAGAAAGCAAGTTCAAGAGACAGAAAAGCAGCAGAAGCCAGCAGAGCATCTACACGAGGACGAGAGGAGGGAGTGGGAGAAGCCATCACATCAGATCTCTCAAGACCCTGGAGCCCTGAGGGGAGAAAGAGCCACGGCACTAACGCTGTAGCTCGAGAAGAGAAAAGGCTTTACTTCAACAAGCAAACAGGAAGCTGAGCACATCGCTAGCTGGGACCAGATGCTAGCAGGATTGATGGGCTCAGATGAGCAGCTGGCTAAAACCAGTAAAAACAGATTTATATATTTCAACCCCTATTTCAGTCTAATAATTCTATCATGAGTGGTGAACAGTGAAGAATGAAGAAGCCTGATCAAGCTGGATTGGTGTCTACCCTCCGTCCTCTGGAGCAGTGCTTCTCAGCCTCCCAATGGTGCACCACCCTTTAATCCAGCTCCTCAGGCTGTGGTCCCCCAACCATAACATGCTTTCTACCATAACCGTAACTGCTCTACTGTTGTGAATCTTAATGTAAACATCTGTGTTTTCTGGTGGTCTTAGGTGACCTCTGTAAAAGGGTTGTTCAACCCCCAAAGAGGTCATGACCTTTGGTTGAGAACCTAGGCACTAAAGCCACAGGATCACTCTAGTGACCGGGACATACAAGCCGGGACAAGTAACAAAATATGGAGTCCCTGGCAGCTGCTGGTTGAGACCGGCTCTGTCAATCCTTGAGAGATTAGCTGTCAAAGCAAGCCTGTTACATCCCAAGGGCTTTCCTCATGTGAGTTGAAGACACGGTGGAAAGAGCTGGCTTTCACCTCACTGAGTCAGTCTAAGTCATAAAGAAAACCTTTTTTCAATTAATTGCTTTTGAGACTGCTGAAGGTTAAAATGGTATTTAAGAAGCCACAGTCCAAAGCTGGCAAATGCCTGTTTGGTTACCTAAGTGAGAAATTGAAGAGTTCACAGAAAATGCAAGAAAAAGATCATTTTTATTGCAATCTATAAAAGCTGAAATCCTTGCAAGGATACAGGCAAGCCTCAGGAAATAAGCAAGCAGCAATCCGCTGGATGTGTGGAGAGCACCTTTAGTCCCAGCACCGGGGAGGCTGAGACACACGGACCTCTGGGAATTTGAGACAAGCCTGGTCTACAGAGTGTAACCCTGTCAAAAAACTCAAAACCTAAAACATGAGCCCACGCACACGCATACACACGCATACACACACATACACATACACACACTAATTGTTACAAATGGATACAAAGAAATGAAATGTTTATAGCCTGCCAGGCTAAAAATGCAACCCTTCTTTTTTCGTATGATTATTAAATAAAAGGGGAAAATGGTAGCTTTTATATGGTAGCTTTTCTACACCAAAATATTTTATTTGCAAAGTATTTTTAATTAAGGGTCATACTTATTCAAATGACTTAAAGACGCCACGTTCTAAGAGCCCTGTCTACAAAATTGGTGACTGGCGTTACCTAGACACTGAAAAACCTTGGCAGAGTCCCTAAGACCCTAGGACACTGGCAAAAAGCAGAAAAGTTACAACAGCAAAAAGAGAATTCTAATGAAAAGATGTAACGCTAAGGAAAAATCAATTCTCAAATACACTGGTGTATCAACAGAATGGCCACAAAGATAACAAGCAACGGTTACTCTAATCCTGCCCACCCCAGCTACCCAACACAAGCTGATAGAAAGTTTGAAAACTCAAATATGGTTTTACAAGATGGCCAACTCCAAGCTTGATAACATAGGCATTACTACTTCTCCAGTGCTCCTGAATTATGTCCCCAATAGGTTCTCCCTCAGAGTTAGATGATGTCATTCTAAAATCAGCTGGATGGCCACCCAAGACAACTGTGGATGCTGGGAACAGCCGGGAAGACTGCCACTAACAGATATCAAATGTTAAGTCACAAACAGGAAGTACAGAGACTGGGACAGAAGCACAGCATACAGCAAGACTCCTAGGCCCGGCAGGCACAAGTCAACCAGGGGAAGGGCTGGCTGGTCACACCACTGGGGAAAGCAAAATTCTCTACTTACTGCTAAGATGGGTTCGTTTAAAAAAGGAAATTAAGTTAAAAAATTCCAGATAGTGTCAGAGTACTTAGAAATACCAAGAGGTGATGTCTTCTAAGACAAGGACTTGAGAGAGATAATAAGCATCTAAAACGTCATAGTAAATGTAGTTTATTTAAAATACTCACTGGAATCATAAGATGTTTAAATCAGACAGACTTTGACAGAAATATAAGGCTTCTTCCAAACTGTACAGGCCATGTGTGCTCTATTCAACCCTCCTCCTTGTAGAAATCTGCCTTGAAGAGAGGAGTCCAAGCTTTGCGCAGTGGCAGTATCGTAGCCAATGAGGTTTATCCAAGAAGTGATTATTGTTAATTGAAAGAGAGGAGGCCACCTGGGCTGCTGCTCATGTACAAGGAGGATGTTTATCACGGCGTTATTTATAGTAGCGAGAAAATGGAAATAACAAAGCCAAGAATAAAAGGGGACTCTTAAATTATGCACGAGGAAGCCACTGGACTAAACTCACTATAAATTACAGTATAGACATCACTCGATAAAACACGACACAGTTTAAGGTTTAAAAGCAGGTTGTTCAGTTAATTTTTTAAACAATTCTTAAATAGCATTTGTAAATCATGGGCATTTTTCTAAACATTTAAAAACCATTAATTCACTGGATAATTAATAAATTGGAGATAATACCTCCACTTTAATTAGCGGGAGACCCAGTGCACAGACTTTACTTGGTTTGTCCAGAGTGGCAGAGCAAAGACAGTGATTATCAAAACAGGGAAATTCAGTTCCTCTAGCAACACCCCCCCCAGCCCCTGCCACCACACGCACACACACACACACACACACACACACACACACACACACACACACACACACACACACACACACACGCACACACACAGAGTTCACATCATAACCCCAGCCACAGGGCATCTGACGCTCTATTCTGGCTTCTATATACATGGCTGCCTATCTGGCTGTCAGGTAGATACCCACACACACCCCTAAAAATGACATTTTGGACTTGGATTTATGGCTCCGTGGTTAAGAAAACTCATTATTCTTGATGAGGAAGCAGGTTTGGTTCCCAGCACCCATGTGGTGGGTTTGGCACCAGTTGCACGGGATCTGATGCCCCCTTCTGGCCTCAGCAGGCTCCTGCATGCATCTGGTGCACAAATTTATGGATGCACAAATGCACATAAAAATGAATAAAATCAAAAACTTAAAATGTTAAAGAATGAGGCCAAATGGATCTATGCACATAGAAAAGGAGATCAGCATGACAGGTTATCAATGTTAGTAGTTACTGTTTCATCTGATGGGATAATGGGCTGTTTGTTTCCTTTCTTATTTTCCGAAGCAAAGATAAGCCAAGTATATTAAAGAGACATACTGTTTATCAAACCAATTCAGGAAATGGCTTATAAATCCTACCCAAGTCTTCTGTCCTACTTGGAAATTATAAATAGATTCTAATGACCTCCAGTTCATTTCGTCTAGCTTATAGTGCATTTAAACCAGCATTACTTCAGTTAAAGCACGCGGATGTTCTAGTGGTAGACAGTTTCTCTCAGTCTGTCTTAATGAATGCTTTCCCAGGTCATTTCTACCATGCAATGCCTTTCATAACAGTCACACGGAAATTGTTGAAAATATTTATTTATGTAATTTACTACTTGTAATATATCCAGAATAATCATAGTCATGATAACCTATGGACACAATAAAGATTTTTTTTTTTATATTCTGGATATTGGCAATAAGAATGGTTCCTTGTTTTAAAAGAACAACCCTAGCTTATTTCTATATCCCAGGTATAGGAAATTTCATTAACCTTTCTTTAAAAACATAAGAATCTTGTTTGGATTCCTGTAACCCCAGCATGGGGGCTTATAGGCAGAAGGGTTGTTAGTCCAGTGCCAGCTTTGGATTGCAAAGCAAGCTTCGGACCAGCCTGGGCTCCATGAAACCTTGTATCAAAAACAAAATCAAAACAAAGCTGGTGGCACACACCTGTCATCCCAGCATTTATGGGACTGAAGCAGGAGGATGGTGGTGAGTGGCTGGCCAGCCTTGGCCACATAACAGAACCAGTATATTTTTAAAAACGGTAGGAAAAAAAAATCTAATCAATCAGTCTATAGTTTCTTAGAACACGATCTCTTAGTGTGATTTTAAGGTGTAGTGGTACATGGGTTTACCAGAGGACAGGGGGGCAGAGGCAGTGGCTGGTGATCTCTGCCAGTCCCTGGCAGTCTGTACAGTTAGTTCCAGGCAAGCCAGGCTTCCACGTGAGACCCTGTCTCAGAAAAGTATGGGGCAGAGCAGCACTGGAGAGATGGCTCAGCGGGTGAGAGGGCCTCTTGGTGTGGCAGAGGACCCCATCCTGTTCCCAGCATCCACATGGAGGCTCATGACTGTCTGTAACCCAGGGAATAGGCACCCTCTTCTAGCCTCCAAGTTAGAAGGGGCACTCACATACATGCAGGCAAATCAGTTATACACGTAAAATAAAAATAACGAACAAAAACACAAAGAAGTGGGTTTTTTGCATTAAGTACTCAAATGAAAATTGTATCTAAAAATGATTGCTTCAAAGAAAATACATCTATCTCCATTCAACAAACATTTATCTGTAAGTGACTATGTGTAAGAAGCCTTTTTAGAATGGTATTTGAAGAATAACACGAGAAATGAAAATACACAACAAATGCTAAGTATCTGCCGGGAATTTCATATTTTTTTGAAGTAGAAAAAAAATCATTCTGCGTGAGGTAACCCAGACCCAGAAATACAAATACAGTCCTTTGAATATATATTATGGCTTCTAGTTGGTGTTTTGATGGGACTCCTGAGTGTGCAAACAACTGGGTCTCTGTCTGTGTCTTGGGTTCTTTTTCTTCTCTCTGTTTGTTTTGCCCTATTCTGATGTGTTAGTTTCTATTTTATCTTATTCTATTGAGAAACCTGTTTATTTTCTAATGAGAGACAGAAAGGAAAGTAGGGAGGAGCACGGAGGAGAGAGAAAGGAAACTGTAATCAGGATATGTTATATGAGAAAAGACTCTATTTTCAAGAAAAGGGAAAATTAAAACAAAAATGCTTGGCTGAGGCAGAGGTCAGTAGGGAAGCAGTGAGGAGTGCAGGCCTCTTCCCTACAGGGCAGTCTGGGAAGCAACACTTACTAAAGAAAACATGTGCGCCATGGAGGCCTACAGAAACAGCTCACGTGGAACTGTGCTCACAGTCTAAGAATAAACAGTCAACAAGGCCACAGGGAAATACAGGACAGTGTACAGGGCTGGAGCACACGGAGATCATAGAAGCCTTGTGGACCAAGATAGGTCATGGGAAGTGCCTTCTCACTATGAGGCCCACACAGTAGGCCCACAGGAGGTGGCAGAAAAAGGAAAGAGCGAGCGGGCTGGCGTAGAGCCCTGTGATGAGTGCTTGTCTCATATGCCCGAGCTCCCAGACTTGATTCTGAAAATCCAGTCAATTAAAATAATAAGCAAAGCCTCCAAATACAACACAAACCACCGCAGTGGAACCAGAGCGAAGACACTACCCCTCGGACTTTATTATGGGCTCAGGATAGCTCAGCGGCACAGTACGACCTGCACACACAGACTCCAAATCCATCCTCAGCACAGGAAGTAAAAACCAAAGACAAAAATCCAATCACAGGGCTGGAGAGATGGCTCAATGGTTAAGAGCACTGACTGCTCTTCCAGGGGTCCTGAGTTCAATTCCCAGCAACCACATGGTGGCTCACAACCATCTGTAATGAGATCTGATGCCCTCTTCTGGTGTGTCTGAAGACAGCGACAGTGTACTTATCATATATAAGATGAATAAATAAAATCTTTAAAAAAAAAACAAAAAAAACAAAACACCAATCACAAAGCCCCACAGCGCAGACAACGGCAGGAGCGGGCCACGAGAATGTAATCAGACCATTGGGACTGCTGTTGCAGAAGGCAAGAAGGGCACGTGTGACTTGGAGTAAGTCCCTGGGAGCAATCAGATGTTTGGCTCGGAGAGAAGCAGCGGGTTGCAGAGACGGCTTGGCTGGAGAAGCCTTGCCAGAAAACCTGGGACCTGAGTGGGATCCTAGAATCCACGTAAAGATGGAGGGAGAGAACCAACCTCACAAACTCGTTCTCTGGCCCCATCTACGTGCTGTAACATACACCCCTCTCCTACCTCACAGCACCCCACTGTCACAAATAACACAATTCTAAAAAGGGAGCAGGGGAGGGGTGATATCAATGAAGCCAGTGTGGAGGCAGAACGGTGAACGCTGAGGGCGACACGTTAATGATAGTTTAAGAGGAAGCAAGGCAGAGAAAAGCAGTTGGCAGATGCTAGAGAAGGAAGAGTCGAAACGACCCTGAAGTTTATGGCTTGGGTAAAAAGAATTGCTTATGTGATTAGAACACTGGCTTGATACTCTATTCACTGGGCATTTGAAGAACTGAGAAAAATTAAATATGCTAAATTTATAGATGTAACCTAACTAAGATGCTTAAAATAATATAATGAACTAAATGTGTAAATAGATATAACTGCTTAGAGGACTTAATCCTTTCCATTAGCGTTTATCAAACATCCATCAAGGAACAAAAGAAAATGATTATTCTTTATTTTTATGCAGAAAGTATTCAATTTACTAATCTTGTTATTCTGCTTATGAGCTAAGCCTCGAGGCTTAAGAAGAACTACAGTTTAAGATTTACAGCTGCAATAAATGGGATGTTAATTTTAAATACAAATTGCCATTGTACCAAAGCCCCCAGCTACTGGAACACTAACTGACAGGCAGAATATCACTGAGATGCAGGAAATGTCTGTCAGTGGGGGAGGAAAACGCAAATTATATGCATATGTCACAAATACAAATGCTTATAATTTATAATCACAAACATTCTTCTACAGAGGATGTGACAATAAACTACCATCTCTTCTCTCCACTGGGATTCTTAGGGGACAGAGGCAGCAGCCACCCACGAGGTTGAGGCAGGAGGATCCCCTAAGTTCAGAACCAGGCTTTGCAGCACAGCAGGACCCCACCCTCTCAAGAACACATTCTTTTCTACAAAAGCTGACCCGTATCTGTGGTCCGGGTGAGGGAATCTGAAGGTGGCACCAAGTCCCTCTGGGTTCCCAAGGTTTCTCTAACAGTTACACTGTGCAATCAGGCTTTGTTTTGTGTCTTTACGGAGCTCCAGATTGACCTCAGGGCCTTGTACAGGGAACACAAATGCTCTATGCTGAGCCACCTGCCACCCTACCTCTCCTTCTCCCACCCTCCTGTCTGACGACCTTTTTTTCTTCTATCGTCCCTGTCTCCTTGTCTCCCTAGTACAAGGTACCATGCAGCACAGGCTGGTGGTGTGCAGTCCAGGCCGGCCTGCAACTCCTGCTTCCGCTCCCCCACCTCCCTACTACTGAGCATGCAGGCACGGACCACCACGACCCGCTGCATCCTTCCCATGTCTGTGAATGGCCTCACTCAGCACTTTGGTACTGACAGCCAAGCCCGATCCAGTGAAGCGCTTGAGTCCTCTCTGTCCACCCCACCTCCACCACACAATCCTTTCTATGACTTTGTTCTTAAACAAACAAAAACCCCATCTGAAAATGAAGGAGAGAGGGAAGGAGAGAGAGAGAGGGAGGGAGGGAGGGAGGGAGGGAGATTGAGAGAGATTTCAGAATACAAGGAGACATAAGTGTTCTACACTGAGGAAAAAGACACGTTAGCTAAAAATGAACAGAAGGTGCCACCAAGTGGAGCCCTGGCTTACATGCTGCAGGGAAAATCCAAGCAAGCCATTACACTACAATTTTCAAGCAAGTCAGGGTTCCAACACATCAAATCACAGACAGTAAATCTACTTCTACTAAGAGAAAACAATGCTTTTATTCTCCACACTCAGTAACATTTCAACCCTGCCAAGTTTTATGTAGCTACTCACTATTTCCCCGGTCGTTATGTAAGCAAGTCTATGTTCAGGCTAACTAGCACACCGGACAAAAACAGACATTTGTGCATTACTACCAAGATAGGAGATGATAGGTAACTTAACGGTAAGAGTGAGAGGAAATAAAAGTGGCATAAAATATGTAGTATTTACTTAAGTAAATACTTTGACATTATTCTATATAAGCATTTAAAGTAATACAAATATTAAGAAATTCTAATCTTAAAGAACTGTAGAGTCGTATGACTCTACCCGGTTGTATTCACTAGGTGGGTAAACTCCCAGAGGGCATGTGTACTTTACTCCTCACAGGGACGCAGCACCGGTGCCAGACATGCAGAGGGCCCTCGTTGAATAGCAGTTACAAGAGTCTGTGGGCAAGTGCTGTGCGGGGTCACAGCCACTTTACTTTTACTCAACATTTTACTTTTAAGGCCCATGTAGCCCAGTGCCCTTCCAAGACACCCACCACACATGCGCGCGTGCACACACACACACACGCACACACACACACACACACACACGCACTCTCCTGCTTGTTCAAAGCAAAGACAGGATCCATAAAGTGAACTTGCCTCCCCACAGGATTAAGGAAGAGTAAGGGAAACTGACAAGAGACTAAAGATGTCTGATTCTAACAAAAATCACCAATGCCTTGGAAGAAAACCTGTCCCCAGGACATTGTGCAGCTGCAGAACAAGCTGGGAGGCTAGCACAGGCCTCCCTGGCTCGTGCCCATTCAGAGCAGAGGGCGGAACCGCCACCTGCCAGCTGGGCAGCATCACAGGTTCCTCTCCGTGAGCTCTGCAGTCATTCGTGAAGCAACAGCTCACCCAGACATCGGGAGCTGTGTTCCCTTACTCCCAGAGGACACAGCACACAGTCCTGGGAGATGAGCCGTATCCAGCAGGTGCAGGAGCTGGCCTGTGA
Source organism: Rattus rattus (assembly GCF_011064425.1). Taxonomy (NCBI): domain Eukaryota; kingdom Metazoa; phylum Chordata; class Mammalia; order Rodentia; family Muridae; genus Rattus; species Rattus rattus. The sequence goes on along the minus strand of NC_046154.1, from coordinate 173,368,142 downwards.
TTAAAGCTTCCTGCTCCTCCACAGCCAACATCTCTACAGACACGGCACAGCCCACGACGCCCATCCCCGCAGGGAACGCGGCATTTCCATGCACACCGGCACTGAGGCAAGCCCAAGCACACCTAACGGGTAAGCTTTATGATTCCTCCAAGCCGCATGCAGCTTACCAATCGGAGCTCAATTCCGAACGATACAGACAGCACATTCTTACCTGGTCTCCAGAGCAGTGAGCAAGGCGTGTCGCCAAGGCCGTTTTCTTTTATATTACATAGTACACTAGCCGAACTGAAATCCCAGGGCATTCCTGTCTCTAGCCTCACGCTCTATCCTGAGCGTTCTCAACTGTTACTCTCCAGACCCCCCTCTGCCTACAAAAGAGAACCCTGGCTACCAAGCCTTCTTCTGCCTTCCCTACCTGGGAACTCTACCACCAGTGATCAGGTCAAAGACACAACAACAACGACAACCACAACGACAATGACAACGATGACAACAACAGCAACAACGACGACCACAACACAGGTAATCTGGATTTTACAGTGAGCAAATGTTCAGGGCAGGCTGCTGTTGTTTGAGACAAAGACTTGCTCCACAGCATAGGCTGGCCTCAAACTTTCTATGCTTCTCTCAGCCTATGGAGCGCTGGAACTACAGATATGTGCCACCACACAGAGCTCCTTAGTGAACATTTCTTTTCCCTTTTAATTTCAGTCTTGCACATGTCTTAGTTTGCTTCCTGTTGCTGTGGTACAATCCAGTGAAAGGCAGCTCTGGAGAGAGAGGTTTACTCAGCTCACTGCGCCAGGCCTCCTGACTACTTCTCTGGATCTGCCCCTTGTGCAATGCCCACTGTTAGAGTAGGGGTGAGACCAGCCTGGCTTCCACCTAGAGAGGACTTGCTTTCTCTTGGAAACTGTTGGGTTGTCCCTGTGCAGAAGGGACCCCTGGCACTGTGGCAGCGTAGCTTTACCAAGCAAAGGCTACAGCTCCAGATGGCGCCTCCGCCGTAGCTCTGGGAAGTCCCAGAGCAGAGGCTCTCGGGAAACACCCAACTGCTAACAAAGAGTGTGTGTGAGCCCTTGTCCGCTGTGTTAGGCTGCTTCATAACTGGTGCCCGTGACTGACAACCAACACAACCCTAATCTGCAGCGTGGGTCACTAGCATGCTGGTCTGGCCGCTGTCACCTCCTGCCAGACAACTCACTGCACGGCAGCTTCCTTAAGGCATTAGCCTAACTATGCCTTACCCTCTTCCCTGAATCTACACAGCAACCAGAATACAAAAGCCATAAAGTGAGGCCACGCTGAGAGGAAAGACATGGCCAAACATTATTACAGAGATGGATGAGAACATCAGTGGGACTCATCATTCTATATGTTAACTTAAAAAGCCCAGCAAGGCGAATCAGAAAATTCATGCTAAGAGGGGTGCCCTTAAGAACAGAGCAAGCACGTGTGTGTACTGGAGGCAAACGTGTAAGGAGGATGTTCACGTGGGAGGTGGGAGTCTACTGGGGACCAGCATGGGAGCGCTTGCATAGCTACACACAAAGACTAGCCCAGCGGGTACAGCAAGGAAAGGACACTGATGTAGGCTTGGGGAGATGGGAATATAACGTGTGGTGTGAGGCAGGACAAGAAAGGGGATATAAAGCCACTAGAGGAATGTCCTGAGACAGTGTGGGTTCCGCAGCAGGCTAAGGGGAGTGGCCGTGAGTCACGAGAAGCCTTCTGGTGGACTGGGCACGTAAAAGTTAAGCTTACATGATGCTGGCTTCTAGGCCATATGCAGCAGTATTGCCCCTAATACTACATACCCCCTAACTTGTAATACTTTATTGATAAAAGTTGCTAGCCATCTTGAATCACCTTGCTGTGGAAGTCTTGTCTCTTCTGTAGGGACTCTACCACTGAGCTCCACCCCTAGCCTGGCAAATTTCTCTTCCTTTTCTTGAGTCTATGTGTATACTACATGAACACATACATTGGTGCATGTGCCCATGAAGCAGTATGTGTGGAGACCAGAAGTTAATTTTTGAGACAGGGTCCCACCGAGCCTGGAGCTAGGCTGTCTGGCCAGCGAGTCTCTGGGACATTCCTGACCGTTTCCCCATGCTGGAGCTACAGGCACAGACCATCACCCTGGACTTTGAGTGCGTGTGCCGGAGATCCAAACTTGGCCCCTGACGCTTGCACAAGAAGTGCTTTATCCATTCGGTCAGCTCTCTAGCTCCTGGCATTTTCTTAAAAGAACACTTAAAAATGACACCAAAGTGTGCCACGTCAGTCGAGTCCCCCATAAGCAATTCTCACAGAGCCGTTTGATGGCATTTTACCCTCAGAAGACCCAGGCCTCTCAAACCATCTACTGCACTGTCAACTAAGCTGACGCAATACCCTGAACCTTTGCTGTTATCCCAGCACGGTTCACAGCGCCATCGCCAGCAAACACCATCCCAAAAGGTCTCTCTTCCTCAACCCTATCCAGGAATACTTCACGATGCAGTCACAGCAGCGACTCACGTCTACTTCTAACTCTAGCTCTCTTGCTCCTTGACCACTTGGTTAGTCACCGCTCCCTCTGAGGTCCTGAACCCCTCCAGGCCATTCATGAGGGCTAGAGTCAACACTGATAATCTTACATCCTCCCACGACTCATCACTGTTCCCAGGAGTTTCCGAATGGTGACTCCTTCCTGGGTTTTCAATTAGTTGCACCCATCCATCAGAGCAATCTTGTAGCTGTAACTACTGGACATATTTTGTAACTATGTCTTGAAAGTCAGGTCACTCCTCGGTCCCGGGTTCCATGAGGGGTGTGTGTTGGTGGACTAGTAGGCACTAACTCCCTCGCCCACCCTCGGAGCAGTCAGTCAGTGTTGTCAGTCAGTGGGCGGTTGGCCTCCACAGCCACAGCAGTAAATCACCAGGGCACAGTGCCTCTGCTTTGCCCTTTCACTCGCAGACCCACGTCTCAGCACAATTCCTCAGAGCACCACAGGCTGTTTGAACAGCACACAGCACTGACTTTAGCCTGAAGCCATCAGCGGCATTGGTCACCCTGTGAACCCTGAGGCCAGGCACTGCTGTCTCGACTCTGGCGAGGACACTCCTGTACAGAGGAATCTTTCTCCAACATCAGGCTGGCTCTACGATAACTCTTTTAGCACAGCTGCCTTCATCAGTGACCTCAGCTGCATGCTCTGGATAAGTTGCTGCAGCTTCTACTCTGGTTCCTGCTGCTTCCCAAGTGACTGTTACATCACTTGGGAAATGAATGCCTTCTTTCCTTAAACTTCATAAACCGACCCCTGTTGGCTTCCAACACTGTCCCCTGGCTTCCTCATCTCTCTCTGCCTTTACAGGAAGAGCGAAGGGTCATGGCTGTTGTCTACAGGAATGCCATGGCTGGCTTGGTCTACAATGGAGACCACTGAAGCTTTGTATCAGCACTAAGTCAGTTCCTTTTCCAAGGAATATGCCCTCCTCGTTACACTCATGTCCAGCCTTTTAGACTGACTTTCAATGGCTCTCCGACCGCTATCCTGTAGGCTTCAGGTCTCATTCAAGTTTTATCGTCTAGCAAAACTGCTACAGCAAAAAGATCTGATCTCAGGCTCTTCAGTTTCCTTCGGCCTGGACTGCATTTCATGCACCTGACAGGCACCAGGCCTGAAGGCCTGCCCTAACCCATCTCCTGCACAGAAATCCTTGTCTGCAAAGCTGGGGCAGAAACCACGAGGGGAAGGGGAGTACTGCGAGGGTGGCTCATTGCAAAAGCATCCAAAAGGCATTCCAAGTGGGCTCCCAATACTGAAACCAAGCCCAACTTAGGCAAGAAAAGAACAAATTATAGAAACTGTTTATAACCCACTCATTCAAACCGGAATTGATACTAAAATAGATCGAAAAATATGAATGGAATATAAAAGTTCAACATATTCCTCACAAAATGCTAATGGATTACAGAAGGAAATTAAGTAATTTCTTCTTTCAGGAGAAACCTGGCAGACATCTTAATGAACTGACAGAAGTTATAATGAACAAGGGGATAAATCCAGACTAGAAGCCACATGGCAGAGTGCAACAGGGAAACCATGGCCTGCCTTCTGTGATACCCTGACCAACCTGCGGTCCAACCGGACTTGGGAGGAAACTGTCACCTTCCAACACAACTCTCACCCAGTCCCTTCTGCGGCTCTAACAGACTCTTGTCTGTCCTTCAGTTAGTTACTGTGGACTGAACACAGGCCCTGCCCTTCCTAGGCGAGTGCTCTGCTACTGAGCTCTACTGCCCTGTGGTGACAAAATAGCATTTCCATGCTTGACCTTGGGGCTGTAGAGATTGCAGCCCAAGACCCACAGAGCTCCTCAGACCTTAACAGAGACCCAGTTTCTTCCCTTAAAGCATCACAGCCAGCCAGGATGTATCACCTCCTGGCTGCTGCTGCTTACCAGTAAGAACCAGTAACTTCCTGCCTGGTACTAGGGTTCCCAGTTAGTTCAAGTACTGGCCCAGATGAAAGACTACTTATGAGGAAAGATGTTCTCTTGCCCAACAGCGAGGAAAGCTGTATGCCTAATCGAGTAGCCGATTTAATTTAAATAAAATGGCTGGATACATTAATAAATGATTAACTCATATCTGTTATCTTAGTACTCAGGAGGCTGAGCCAGGAGGATCACCATGAGCTCCAGCCCAGCATAGGTTACGGATTGAAGCCCTGTTCAAAAGACTCATCGCCTTCCTCGTATCACCCGATTGTAAAGTGTGTGGGCCAGGTGTGCCTGCCGTACTAGGCTGTGCAAACGTAGATCATCTCCACCACAACGGAACACTTTATTGGGTATACTTAAATTGCTAGAAAAAGTTAATGTTAGAAAGAACCAAGAACTCTCACGGTGAAATACAAATACATATACTCCTTTAGAAAAACTACCATCTGGAAAGCCTTGGTGGGATTCTCGCCGAGGGGCAAAGTGAAGTGGGGCTGCCACTCTCCTGGTGGAGTGTGCATCTCCAGATCATGGAAGGCCTGGCACTTCCTGGGTCGGGTGTTCCTGTCACCCACTAACACCACATGCCTGCCTTCCAGGAGTCTAGCACTGAAGCGTGTACTGTACAGTTACCCATTTCCTCTTCGACAGACCCCCCAGCCCATGCTAGTGACCAGGTCTAGAACATCAGCCATTGCCGTTTTGCAATGGTTTCTAGGGTGTTATTTACTGCTGCTTGTTTCCCACACTCCCGCTGGACGAGCACTGGCCAGTGAGCCACTGCTCAGCCTCCTGCCCAGGCTGGGGCTGTCACCTCCTGCCACAACCATCTAAATAGATGGGATTCCAAGATCACGCCAGCAATTTCTAGCTGTGTTTTTAGTTTTTAAATTTTCTTAAATGAAAACTTCTAGGCCAACTGGGAGGAATTTTCAGATCTGTTAATTTAAGAATCAAAAATAAAATACGCACATGCACACACATGCACGCACGCACGCATGCATGCACGCACAACACACGTGCCTTCAGGCTGAACAGGGGCAGCACTTTCTAATCATTTCAATGCACAGAGGATGGACGTGCTATCATTTCTAAGGTCAGGTCTCAGGGCCACATGGCTTCTGCTGGTTTTTTCTCGAGCACTCACCTGAAGAACCACAGGCGTGAAGGTGTTCCGACTACAGCCTCAGGTATGTTCCCAGCTGATGTGTAGCCTTACTCTTCACACGAGTCTAGAATTCTGAGGCCCCAGACCTCCCAGCACACAGACAGCCATCTTGTTTTGCCTAGAGTCCCTGACTCACAGGGTATGAGAAAAGGACTGACTGCTGTCTGAAGCCACTGAAGCTGTAACTTCTGACCGCTGTGCCCTGAAGCAGACTCTCCTCACTAGCAAATGCCTTTCTTCTCTCATGAAGTAAATGCTCCCTGTCCAATACCACGCTGACTTAGCTTACCATTCAGGAGGCACCATGCTTCCATCCACATCCCAGAATGTGTTTTTGCCATTCATTTCGGTGGTGTATATGACCCATCGGTGACGGCCTGAGTGGGAGAAGTCAGTGAAAATGAAGGTAAGTTTTCGAAATATATGCACATAACACCAGGAAGACAGTACCATTTTGTTCAATATAACAGTGGTGTCTGAGGGATGACATCCTGGGGCACTATGAAGCAGAACAGGGATGGAGCTGGGGGTTGGACTCACAACCCTTTCACCATGGAGGATTCTCGCTTCTCCCCATACACCTGGTCCTGTCTGCCCAGAAAAAAAGTTCTCTGGGGACCAGAGCAAAAATGTACGCAAAACAGCATACACTGATTCTGGGTTTCTAAATAACCTAATCCATAAAGGAACACTGAGCTCCTTTGGAAATGGGGGAGTCTTCTATAACCGGTGAGATTTATAAAGGGTGGATAATTCATGGCATAAGACAGTATGGCTGTGTTACTGTTTATCAGCTCTCTGTGAGAGGAGCTGGGTGGCCCGTCTACCGTTTTCAGGGTGGAGAGAAAAGTAGTCCGAAGAGTGCTTACCTTGAAAGCACAAGGACCCGAGTTAAATCCCCTGAGCTCACACTAAATGAGAATAACTAGATGAGCGCCAGGCATGGCAGTAAGAACACCTAACACCAACCCAGTCAGAGGCAGGTGGGCCCCTAGGGCAAACTGGCTGGGTCAGCTCAGTCTAACTGGTGAGTTCCAGGCCAGTGGAAGAGAAAAACGTGACAGTGAATGGGGCCTGAGGAATGATACCCAAGGTTGTCCTCTGGCCTACACACCCTCACAGTCCACATACTACACACACACTACACATCATACACACACACATATTACACCCACCCCGCGTACTACACATATACACTCAACATTGTATACACACATACTACACATATCACATATTACACATACATACCTAATATTGTATACACATACATACTATACATACTGCATACACACGTCACACAGTAAGCACAAACATGCACCCAAAATAGTATACACATATATATACCAACTATTACATATCCCCAATGTAGTATGTATACACACACACACACACCCCAAATACTACATATACACATATCCCCAACATAGTATGTATACACACACACACACCAAATACTACATATACACATACCCCCAACATAGTATGTACACACACACACACACACACACACACACACACACACACACACACACGGCACTCAAAGTTTCCATTAGGCCCATTGGCAGGACAGCTGAATTCAAGATCAGACTGAGCGGCACAGAAAACACACATCACAAAAAAACAGAACAGACAACTAAACATGATCTGTAATCCAACCAGGCAGGGGACAGTCAGGGTTGATGGAATGGACCATGGGAAAGGTTTCATAGACTAGGCCTTGACAACAGATTTATACTATGACAGAGCTGGTCCTCAGCAATCTCTCTCTCTTCACTTAGTATTCTTAGCCCAGCCTTCACTTCTTACTTTATACACCAAATTTTAATATTTACAACACTCATATCATTTTAATAACTAGAAAAAATAAAGATATTTATATTTTAGCATGAGAACAGAAGAAAACAGAGGGAGAAGGAGTTACTTTAATTCCTAACAACAAAACAATGAGAAAGAATATCTTCTTGGGGTTCTGTTGCCATTTCAGTTGTAAGATCAAGCCTTTTTGGTGAAGACATTTCCTTGAGCCTTGGCTGCTTCATCAATAAAAAAATCTGGTTTTTGGTTTTTGCTTGGTAGGGTTTCTCTGCAGCCCAGGCTGTCCTGGCTAGCCTCAAACCCTTGGCAAGTCTCTTGCCCCTGCCCTGTGGGACTACAGGCACCACAATGGCCAGCTCAGACTTTTTAAAACTGACCAAAGCCTGAGGTTTTACATTTGTGTTTAAAATATTATGGTTATAGAACAAAATGCAAACTTCTGGGGCACCAGCTTGCAGCCATGTAAATATGGCTTACAGACCTCTACAGAATAGTTTGAGCTGATAGATAGATGGCTTGACTTCCTTCTCCTGAAAGATGAGGTATGTCATCGTTGACGGGTGTATTTCAGGTCACTATGTATGGTGGTAGGTGCCCAAACTGTCTGAGCCCTCTCTTCTGCCCATCTTTTAAATCCTATTGAGTTTTCCTTTCCAGGTAACTTTGTATCAGCTCATGCGGGCCGTCACAGATAAGACTCAAATCCCACCCCCAATCCAATTTATATATATAAATACTGCACTCACCAAAAAACTGCTTGTTGTCCTCGTAATATTTGTTTCCGTATTTGTCTTCCCCCACCAAGGTACCGAGCCTTATATCATTTGCCCTTTAAGTACACAGTGGGAAAAGAAAGGCATCTCAGAATGATTCACTGTTCAAGGCAAAACCAGAAATAAAGTGAGAGTGCCACCGACTGCTGCGTCGACCACAAGAACGAGGAGAAACTGGGGATGCTCGCTGCTTGTACACATCAAGCCTTCAGCAGAAGGCTCTAGCCACTCAACGCTCATGAATCACCTTTCACGAATCAACTTTCCGGCAAAGAGCTCCGGAGAGTCCTGTGTTGGCCCAGCAGCATGTATCCAGGTTGGGAAAAATGAACCAGTGCAACAGATGTGCTTGGATTACATCTAAAACACTACTTTCAAAGCACGGTCCACGTATCTACTATTAGCCCCGCACCCAGAGACACTAAGTTAGCAAAACCTTCAGGGAGTCAAAGTACTTCATCTTTGTATTATGAGTGTCCCGTGGATTATTCAGTGTGTACTACGAGTCTCCAAGGGGCTCCCTGGATTTGCTGCTGCTTATGGGGATAATCAGCCTGGCATGATCGCCTCCTTCAACTTCTTACGGTACACAGTGCAGAGGAAAATTTGCCCAAGGTCACCATGGGGGTAGAAAGGTTGCTATGCTAAGCCTCATCACACCCAAGGACTCGGTCCTGAGCAGCCCAGCTACCTAACCCCTGCGTCACAGCTCTGTCACTAGGGGCTGAGCTAGATCCAGAGACTTCTGTCCAAGGAACTCAACACTGGGACTGAACTTGTTGTCCTTGACCGGCACCGTGGACCTCCAAAGAGACCCGATTTGGGCCCCTTTCCAGGAAAACGGCCAGCAGAGGTCAGTCCCCAGAGACCTAGGGTCTAGCTCTGGCCTCCTACCTGAAGAAAACCCGTAGGAGGCCCCGCAGGCCGCCGTGGCCGGTGACCTGCTGCAGCCCGCGCCTCAGGACCCGCAGTTGTTCCATTCTGAACTGCGTGGTCCGCCCTTTCCGTGCTCTGGTAAAAGCTGCCCGGCGGAAGCTGCCACTAGACAGCAAGGAACCAACGTTTGGAGGTTCCTACTCAGGAGCGGGCGGCGGAGGTCGCTCTGCGCACGCGCAGAGCTGGAGCTCGCCCAGGGAGGCTTCTCTGCGTTTTATAGCGGACAAAAGTTGGTGTTTCCTAAAAGTGAAATAAATGTTAATGTTTTCAGAAGCCGTATCCAGAAAGCGACCTTGCGAGGGGAAGTACAGCAAACGAAGCTTCCCCAGATGCGAGTTTCTCCCGTAGAAGTACGTTTCTTCCTCCAGACGATGGTGCTCATTCCAAAAAATTACTTATAGCGCTAGAAGCTAAGAAATGCATTACTGACCCCATAGCAGTATTGTACATTTGATACAGAGTCCGTACAATTTTTAATTCATTAAGCGTCGGTGTGTTAGTAGATGAATAATGAGGAATTGCAAAGAATAAGATTAAGATACCTCAAGGATTTGCTATTTTACAGTTGCGAGGTTAATATTCAAAGTGTAAGCATATACGCTATGTAGACTCCATCACAGAATTACTGCTTTACAAAATAATAAAACAAATAAACAATACTGGCAAACCCCTAACCATAAAAACCAAAAGAAAGAGAAGACTAGAATTAATAAAACTAAAGGTTAAAAATAGGAACATGTCAGGTAGACCAGGCTGGCCAGACTGGGAACCTCGAGGATACACCTGCCTCCCCTTCGCCAGCACTGAGTCTACAAAGGTGCCACCATATCTGCATTCTCTATATGGGGTCTGAGATGTAACTCGGTTTCTCGCTCTTGCAAGGCAGGCTGGGATCAAACCCAGGTCCTTGGCAGGAGCAGCCAATATTCTTAAAATATTTTTTATATTTATGTGAGTTCCTGAATGTATGTCTGTGTGGTAAAAGTATGCAGTGTCCTTGGGGGCCGGAGGAGAACTCAGAACCCTGGAGTGGAGATACAGGCTGCTGTGAACATTCAAGTTGGGACTCAAAACCAGAGCCAGTCTTCTGTGACAGCAGCCAGCATTAACTGTTGAGCCATCTCCCCAGCTCCCCCACCTTAGTTTTGGAGACAAGGTCTTTCACTGAATCTGAACCTGACATTTGTCTGGCAGTGAGCCCTCAGGATCCACTTGTCTGCAACTTCATCCCCTGCCTTCTGCCCCAAACACAGACGGACACCACCATGTGTGGCTTGTCTGGGTTCTGGAAATCCAGGAAGCACTTTACCCACTCCGTCTCCCCAGCCTTAGGATTATTTTCTTAAAGCTGAATAATAAATAAACTACATTGCGTGTGTGTGTACTAAGTGTCCTATCTTCACTCTTTTGTCATGGTAATTCAGGCTTTTCCATCTCTTTGCTATTGTGAACAAAGTGCCAGAGAACATGGGTGTGCGAATATTGAGGTCCAGTTTCTTAAGCGTTTGGACATAGATCCAGAGGTGGGACTTCTGGATCATATGGAAATTCTAAGTTCTAAAGAATAATTATATTGCTCTTCACTATGGTTGCACCATGGTAATTGTCCCACAAACAGTGCACAGGGGTCCCATACCCACCCTCCACACACACACACGCACACACACGCGCGCACACACACACACACACCACACGTGCACACACACACACGTGCATGCACAGACACGTATGCATGCGCACTGTTAAAAAGATGATCATGTACTGTAATTTGAACATTGTTGATGGTGTACCAATGGAATCTTGAGTTGTTTGTATTTTGCCCCCGAGTTGTGTGTTCTTTACGTAATACTCACAACAGGTTATCTTTTTTGATGACTAGAATGCAGGAGAGTCACAGGAAACTTCTGATAGCAGGAAAGAGGGCAAACTGGCCTCAGTCTTACCCTTAGAACTCGGCCAGTAGGCCGTGAGACGCAGAACAGAGGGACTCCAGACATGCCCTGGCTTCTGTCCCACCGCAAGTTCCAGCTTATAGCCACTAACACTTAGTGACTACAAAGATTTAAATCCATGCTTTCTGTAAGAACCCTGTTCTGACTGAATGGAGACCGGTTGTCCCTGACAACCTCTGTCTGTATTATACATTCGTGTGAAAATGCACGATTCTAACTGGTAGGTTTGGAGTGGCTAACTACAAAACCATTGGTGCATGACATACTGTCAATAGTTCTGAAGCCCCTTCTATAGCTTCCCCTGTTTGCACCTTCCTCCTACCTTCCCAACTATTACCTAGACTTGACTCTCTTGCTTCTTGATCACTAGCTTCTGTATGTAACAATACACTGGTTAAATTATATTCTGCATGCTTTACGTACTTATTCCCATGATTGTAGGTTATCTTTGTTTATATAATCATAAAGTCCATGTGTGTGCACGTATGTATGTGTATGTGCACACATGCATGCAAGGGGGGCATGTATGTGGCATAGTGCATGTGTGGAGCTCAAAGGAAAGAGACTGAACTCAGGTAGCTGGGCTGTCACAGGAAGTGCTCTGCCCCTCTAAGCCATCTTGCCATTACTTTTGTTCTTAAGAATCTCACACGATTTCCTTCCTTCTACTTCGGGAGAGTGAAGCTAGGGCTTTGTAAATACTAAGCTAAGCACAAGCTCTCCCACTGGGATGCCCTACAATGTGGAAGGCGTCCAAACACCAAATAAATAGGTCATTGAAATAAAATCCATTGACAGGATACAGAAATTTGTAAGGCAAGTCACATTTTAATGCAGTTTCCAAAAGACTTCCCAATGTAACTACAAATTTCATCAGGAAAAATATCTCAAAGGAATAACCGCGAGGACAGTTTTTTATGTGTGTGGATCCTTGGCTTACTGTCTTGAGACGTTAAAGGTATCAAAGGCGCCCACCATTTTGACACTGATAAGACGTCATCATCTACAGATGTGTTAGGATGCAGGTTACACATGCCCTACTGAAATATTCCGTTTGAGCATTTTACACTCTATGAAGTTCTCCCCCAGAAGCTTATTATAAATTGAGCTGTTGACAAAATGAAACAGAAAATAAAACTCTCGTAGTAAGTCTATAACATTTGCAAGACTACACTTTTAGTTACTACTATTAGTGGTAAAATCCACCACCCCAATAGAAAAATTCAGCAAAACTCTATTAATAATAAAAATGTATTCTGGTTGCAGTAAAATCTCTACATTTGTGTTTTAAAAATAAATATTAGGATGTGATGCGTGTCTATAATCCCAGCAATGGGGAGCTGGAGGCAGGAAGGTTACCGCAAACTTGAGTTCAGTCTGGCTGGGTGACAAGATCCTGTCTCAAGAAAACAAAATGGAGATGTGGAAAGGAGGGAAGGGGGAGAGAAGGAGGGGGAAAAAGGAGGAAGGGAAGAGATGAGGGGAGGAGAATATCAGCCAATAGATGAATAGATGCACTGAAGGAATCCATTATAAAATCAGTACAAAGAAATACTGATTGTCACACTGGCATGGAAGACTGAGGAGTCTGAAATGCTTTGGTTGTAGCAAATAACAAAACGTGAGGTTGTTACAGCAGCCCTCCTCGACTTTGCAGTGAAAAGAACCGGTGCAGATTCTTTTGCTTTTACAAATTATTAATTGCTTTAATTATTTAACTCAACCTTGGAACCACATGGGCTTTGATAACTGCATTACTTAACAAACTGGGTGAGGTCTTTTTAAAAGACCTCATAAAAATGGCTAAAGGCCAGAGTAGGGTGGAGAAGCTGAGCCTGCATCTGAGAAGAGGAGAGAGGCTTTCTGTGGGATGAAAAAAAACAACTATTTTACTATCTATTCTAAAACACTAACACAGCCCGGGGGCGTCTCTACTATGTTTAAAACACAGTAAATCCCAAATTTTAGAACAGGATCCTCATCCTATTCTCAAGACTAATTTTCTACCACAACAAATAAAAGTGCTTGTAACTAATAATCTACTACACTAAAAAAAATACAAATGGCTCATGTCTCATTGCCAGCAACGAGTGTTATATGCTAAAGGGCACCTTGATGTGTATAAAAGCATATATATTTATTTCCTATAGCTCTGGCATTATCATTACGTCATTGAGCATAAGATAACCTTTTGGCCTGGTAACTAAGATGACCACGGATGAGCGAGACGTAAGAAGTTTCTGCTTAGGTAGCTCATTGTTACAGTGTACAGGCTCAGTGGCATTAAACAGGAAGAAAACACAATTCAGGGGGGAAAGACTAGTTTATTTGTTTTATAAAATAGAATGAGAAAGCTTAGTGTAGACAGTCAGGAGGAGAGAGTCTTAAGTGTCATCCTCCCCAAGAACAGCCCCGTACCATTGTTGATTCATTCCTATAGGACAGATAGGGTAGTATAATTCCTGACCCCTGCCTGGTCACTTAACTTCTTCTTAAGGAATCCAAAAGAAAAATACTTTTGATTTTGGTTACTCTTAAAGTTAATATTCGCAGATGCCCTGGAAGTAACAGTTCGATTTGGTTTCATGTGTTCCGAGAAGGAACGGTAAACTTTAGCCCGGAGCAGGGTGACCTCCACTTTCAAAGGCTGTGACCAATTATTTGAGAGTTGTAATCTGCAGGCTCCATTTTTAAAATGTGTGGGATGACACTGTCGATCCGTACGTTGCCAATGAGACCTTTGAAGAACAATTCCTCAGTGATGGTGGCATTCATCAGCCGCAAGGCCGGTAGTCTGAGAAGTAATCTAGACAGCCTGAAAGAGGAAGAGGAGACGGGGGCAAAGTCAAAAGAGAAAGAAAAGCATCCATGTGAAATAATGAAGATCAAAGTTTCAAAACTGAGGACAAGCATTTTGGAATGGCAGGGCTTAGAGTGGCAGGGCTGCCACCCACATCGCACCGTCCCCTCCACAGGAAAGCTTTCCTCTGAACTGCCGCACCACACTGTGCCCACCTGGCTACAAGAACTGTGTGACTAAAGTATTACATCACGGATTAGGTGCACTCGAGAACAGCTTCCCAACCCATTTCAGAGGGTAAGAACAGTGCTCTATGTTATCAGAACACAGGAGGTTCAGAAACTCTTTTCTTTTGAAAACACACACAGACACATATACACACACATACATATACATAGACACACACAGACAGATACACACATACAGTAAACATATACACACTGTGTGGTCTGTACATGCTCAGCCCAGGGAGTGGCACTATTAGAAGGTATGGCACTGTTGGAGTAGGTGTGGCCTTGTTGGATTAGGTGTGTCACTGTGGGCATGGGCTTTAAGACCCTCATCCTAGCTGCCTGGAAACTAGTGTTCTGCTATAGTGGCTTTCAGATGAAGATATAGAACTCTCAGCTCCTTCTGCACCAGACCTACCTGACGGCTCCCACCTTGATGACAATGGACTGAACCTCTGAACCTGTAAGCCAGCCCCAGTTCAATGTCGTCTTTATAATTAGAGTTCTTGGTCATGGTGTCTGTACACAGTAGTGAAAGCCCTAACTAAGACATACATAGACACACAATCACAGATACAGACACACATTCATATAGATTACACACAGACACACTTAGATACAAAGATACACATACACAAGTATAAAGAGACACAGACAGACAAAGACACACACACACACACCCATAGACACACTAACAGACACAGAGATACAGAGATACATATACACATAGATACACATACATAGACACAGGCAGACACAGACATAAAAAGACAGACAGACAGACACACACACATACATACAAGCACACACACGCACACTCTTAGAAATGATGTAACAGACAACTGTTATAAAGATAAATAAATAATAGATAAATAAAAAGGTCATTAGGCTCAAAGAGTGACTCAACTGTCCCTTGTGTCATTTCCTCTTTCCACAGAGCTGGCGTGAAGACGAAGGACTGCTTCCTGTCCAATTCTAGGTTATGAGCAAGTGTGTCTGAAGTGGAAAAGCACTGTTCAATGTAGAGAGCGGCGCGGCAAAACAAAGATGGCGCCGACATCCAGCCTTGTCTGGATGTCGACAACTTACTGCGCATGTGCAGGCTTGTCCCCTTGCTAGGGCGGCCATACGATAATGAGATGTAGGGCTCCCTCTAGTGGTGAACAGCGGTACTGCACATGTGCGGTTTATGCACCAGGTGTCAGTTGACCGTTAATATGCTAATGAGGTGATTCATTCTCCGCCAATCCCTGGAGGACAAGTAGTGGGGTGATCCATGCCCCACCAATCCCTGAGAGATAATTAGCATACTGTTGTGTATATAAGTCGAGCGACTTTGCTGCTCGGGGTCCCTGTTCAAGAGAGCTGTAACACTAAGAAGAGCTGTAACACTAAGAAGAGCTGTAACACAGTAAAGGCTTGTTCGCAGAAGAATCCTGTTGCTGCGCGTCGTTCTTGCTGGCGGGACATTGGGCGCGCGACAGTTCAAGGGAACTGACTTTTGAATAAGCAGGAACGTAAGAACTGAGAAAGCATCCTTTCCCTTGTGCTTTGGGTGGTCAGGAAGTAAAGCAGGGAGTGTCATCTGACCGCTGAGGTGGACAGTCAATGCTGAACGCCCCAGCAGTCTGCAGCAGGGTACGCCTTCAGAGGGGGAAGCAGGGGTACTGCAGAGGGGGATGCAGGGGTACTGCAGAGGGGGATGCAGTCAAAGGCAGGGCAAAATGAGAGAGCACGACACGCTGCCTCCTACTACTCATAACGGCATGCCATTTAGAATGCATGGGTAATCTCCGGGATTCCTTGTTTCGTGTTTTTTGTCTGAGAGTGACCACAGGTCACTGTGCATAACGAAGCCTACTGGACTTTTCAGAAGGGCATACTATTATCATAAGGAACATGAAACTCAGACATTAAACTCAGCAAGCATGGCATTATCCATATATAATCAAAAACTGTCCTTCTAATCATTCTGATCTACTGTGTTTCCTTCAGAGGTGGGTGGCTGTTTTCATAAAAATAAGAAAGGAAAATTCCCTCCAACCCCAAAGAACACTGGCGAAAAATGACTTGGAAGAATTACCATAAGCTATATTTCAAAGCTAATTATATATCAGTTTATAAGTGTTTTAGTTTATCATTTTCATCTCTCTTTCTACTAATACAATTATTTCATCTGAAAAGTTGGGATCTACAGCTCATCTGCCTGGGCGAGGTTTGGCTCTGACAATCCTGCATCCTTCAGACAGTTTCTCACCCTCTCAATTTAAAGCAGTAATTTCTCTACCTTCCCAACCCTGCAATCCTTTAATACGGTTCCTCACGTAGAAGTGACCCCCAACCACAAAATTATTTTGTTGCTACTTCTTAACTGTAATTACAGCATGTTAATTATGCTATGATGAACTGTAATATTAATGTCTGATATGCAAGATATCTGATAATGTGAACCCTGTGAGAGGTCATTTGACTCCCAAAGGGGTCGCAACCCACAGGTTGAGAACCACTGATTTAGATCGAGCACTCATTAGCCATTGTTAACAGCTGGTTTCTCCCCTCTGTGTGGGAGACCACACCCAGAGCCTTGTACTATGTGTGTTACCACTAACCTGAAGCCCTGAACCCTTCTTCATTGGTAGTGATGAGGAGAAAACAAGGACCTTACGCACACTGAGCAAATATTCTAGCACTAAGCCTTCAAAAACATTACCCACTTCAAAGGTCACGGTTAACTAAGACACTAAATTACTCTTAAAATGGAATATAATAATGGAATAGATTTACTCAAAAGCTCTCAGGGCAGGCATGCCACATGCCTGTGTATAATCCTAGAAGTCTGGAGGCAGAGGCAGGGGAGTCGTGGTTGAAGGTTTTCCATGGTTGCACGTTCAAGGTCAAAGTAAGCTCCATGAGACCCTATCTCAGAGCAAACACAAATCCTCTGAATGAATTGTATTAAATAGTTCTGGCTGAGAGGTACCTGTAGGTGTCATCTGGATATGTCCTGGTGATGTAATCTTGGAATTCCACATAAGCCTTTTCCTGAAATTTCTCAATCAGCTCCATGTTCTCCAGGCCTGGATGGTCTAAGACATAAAGGAATATACCCAGTTATTTAATAATCATTTAATAAGTCATGGAAGATCAAACAGTTCGGAAGCCCCATCCCACAGACAGTGTTTTGTTCCTTCTTTCCAGAAGTACTTGCTGAATACCCCAAGCCAGTGGTGACCATATTTATATATTAATAAAAGCCGGACCACCGGTGCTAATACGGCTTTCTTTTTCTCCAAAGTGGTGCGATGGCTTTTGTTTAGATGTTACCATTTTGCTTTCAGCAACATAAAATAACCTAAATTTAAAAGCACCTGTAGGGATTGGGGATTTAGCTCAGTGGTAGAGCATTTGCCTAGCAAGCACAAGGCCCTGGGTTCGGTCCCCAGCTCGAAAAAAAAAAAAAAAAAAAAAAAAAAAAAAAAAAAAAGCACCCGTAATCTATGAACTATTTGCAGGTTGTGTTTGTCAAGGAGCCTACCCAGATATGGCTAACTTTAAAAGTACTTATAAAAACATAAATTACAAGCACTTTCATTATCGTTATCAGAAAAATTATAAGAACGTGAAATAATCTACAAAACATTTTGACAGTTATATTTCACAAAATAGAAATATTTAAAGTGACACCATCAATTTATAGCTTAATTTTTCAATTTTACCCAAAGAAAGCTAAAATTGGCAAACTGGTTGTGCTAAAATGGAGATGTGTGTGGGCTCGAAGTATGTCTCATTGGTAGAGCTATTGCCTGTCCTGTATAAGGTTGTATGCTGGACCCCAATGCCACAAACAGAATAAACAGAATGAGTAAAAACGGAAACACAGATTAGCTCAGGTGAAGCACTGGGCCTGCACTCCCCCTCCTGTGAAACACTCAACTGTACACAGGTCTAATTATCTTACCACTGAGAGGAAGAAGCAGGTTTGCTGGACAATTTTATTAGGACACAGGAACAGAGCGGAGACACAGACCCTCAAGGACTGTGGACTTCTCCTATCTACAAACTGGAGTTGGAGGCCCCTTTACTGTCTGAAAATTAGACACTGGAAAGAAAGAGAGAAGCCCATCTTCCCACATCTGCAGCTCCATAAGATCCTGAGAGTGTAACAAACCCAGGACCCAGCAGCAGCAGTCTTACATTCTGGCTTTAAAAGTGCCCAATGATACAGACCTAAGAACTCAAGTAACACAGGTCTGTGTGCTCTACTGATTGTCTGCAGCTGTCTGATATCCTCAACATCAGATGATTTTAGCATCTTCAGAGTTTTACACTTTCGCAATGTAACTGGGACATTTTTGTGACTTCAAAGCAACCTGACAACCAGTAGCAATTGGTCCCCAGCTCCCCACTGCCTGACTCTACAAATGACTAATTTGCACTCCTCCTCACGGTTGTCTATATGGGATTATTATGCGTGCCTGTATGAGCAGTGTCTTTCACTTAGCAGGTTTTCATCCTGCCATAGCTTATATCAAAAGCTCACTCCACTTGTACTAACATGATTCCATTGTGTGCACGTATTATATATACATACACCATCTGTTTTTAAAACTTTCTATTACATTTATGTATTTGCACAAGTGCATATGGTGTGTGTGTGTGTGTGTGTGTGTGTGTGTGTGTGTGTGTGTGTATTCAGGCACACATACCACCGTGCATTTCTGGAGTCTTTCACGAATCAGTCCTTTTAGCATGTGGGTCCCAGGGATTTGAACTTGGGTTATCAGGCTCGTCAGCAAGCACCTTCACTGGCTGAGCCATTCCACCAGTCTTATCCTTAGGTGTTGTTTTGAGCCAGGATCTCATTTAACCAAAGCTGGCCTCGGATTTGCTATGTCGGAAAGGTTATCCTTGAATCTTGAGCATCTTGCTTCTACATACCAAGTACTTAAAGGCATATCCCACCAAGCCTGGCTTCAATCACTTTTCCCATGGACAATTACCTGGTATGCGTTCACCTTTTGGCTATGACTGGTGCCAACACAAATATTCATTTCAAGATTTTTATGTACGTATATAATTTTGTACTTTGAGGTCAATAGGAATTGAATATGTGTTTGACTTTTTTTGTGTGTGTGTGTGTGTGTGTGTGTGTGTGTGTGTGTGTGTGTGTCCTTGTTATTGCAGGGGTGTGTGTGTGTGTGTGTGTGTGTGTGTGTAGTGTCCTTGTTATTGCAGGGGTGTGTGTGTGTGTGTGTGTGTGTGTAAGTGTCCTTGTTATTGCAGGGGTGTGTGTGTGTGTGTGTGTGTGTGTGTGTGTGTGTGTGTCCTTGTTATTGCAGGGTGTGTGTGTGTGTGTGTGTGTGTGTGTGTGTAGCAAGTGTCCTTGTTATTGCAGGGTGTGTGTGTGTGTGTGTGTGTGTGCGCGCGCGCGCGCGCGCGCATGCGCATTTGTGTGTGGAAGCCACAGGTGGCTGTCGGGTGTCTTTCCTCTCTGTCTTTACGTCTTGAGACAGGGTCTCTCATGGAGCTTGTGGCTTTGGCTGGATGGCCAGTCAGCTCCAGAGATCTGCCTATTCTTACTGCCCAGTGCCGGGATGCAGGTATGAGCTGCTGTGCCTGGCTTTTTACGTTGGTTCTTGGGAGTTCTTCTAACTTGGGTCCATGGCAGGACCTTAACTCACTGCACGATTTCTCGGGGCTCCTTATATTCAATGTTTACAGCAGGTGCTGAGCTCCTGTCCCTGGCAACTGTACATTTCACACTCCCGCCTGCAGTGGAACCTGAGGGTTCCAATGTCCCCACAACATCGAATACACTCATGAGACACAAAGTCCTGGCATAGCGGTGTACATCTGTAATCTGTATTGGTTATCTGAGGCAGAAGGACTGCTAAGAGTGCAGGTCGAGCCTGGGCTATATGGCCGAGAGTCTATCTCCAAAGCGCCAACGTGACTACATAGACAAGGAGTGAGGGCAGGGCGTGTCCCGTACCGGGGCTGAAGAGAACGATGGCCTTGAGGTAGGCGTATTCATGCCCGTCTATGCAGAGCTTCACCATGCTGTTACAGAACTCCTGCAGCTTGAAGATGTGCTCCATCAACAACTTCCTCCTCTCCGGGGACATTTTATCTTTAAAACACAAGCAGACACTTCCAATTGCCATCTATAATGTTTGACCAATCTCACACACTCCCCTTCTCTATTTGTATGGAACATAATCAACCTCTTCACAGGTTGAGGCTTAGATTCAGAATCTCTGCAACAAGGGCCCGTGGGCGGAAGCTAAGACATCATCTTCTGACAGTGTGCCCACAGGAAGAAGGAGGTAGAAACCAAACCTTAGCATTCCCTTCTTAGTGCCCCTTTAGATGCAGAGGCATCTGTCTGGGAAAACAAAACAAAAACAAAAGAACCCAACGAAACCCACAGCCCAAGTTCAAAGAGGGCCACGGATGTCCCACAACTACTAGGTCGATTATCTAGAGTTTAGGAAGCCCTAATTTGATGTCCAGCACTGCGAAAGGCCTGGTGTGGCGGTGTCCACCGTTAGCCCCAACACTTGGGAGAAGGGAGAAAGAGAGCATGAGGAGCTCATGGTCGTCCTTTGATATTTAAGGAGTCTGAGGCCAGAAGAGACCCCGACTCAAAAGAAACAAAGAACAACAACAATTAACCAAAAAGCAAAACCAAACAAATCAAACAAACAAAAGAAACAAAGAAGGCTCAAATGTTTATAACAGGATTTTATTTAAGCTTATGCCACCTGAAAAAAATGAAGCAAAATCATTTTCAATTTTAAACATTAGAAACTTCAGTATATTAAAGACAAAAGTGGAGCAAAATGCATTGCTAAGAACAAAGTAGAGAAAAATATAACTGATCTGTCTATCGGGGTCTGTGTAAAATACACCCGACTGTGTTACTAAGGAAGGCGAGCCGTGGAACACGTGGGCAGAGGAGTCTGGACCAGGGATGAGAAGGCGGTGTGATTCTGCCTTCTGGGAACTTTCTCATAGGTGAGATTTACGAAGACTCTCAGCCCTTGGTGAGGCAGCAGAAGATTTTAAAATATTGTGAAGCAAAAAAGTCAGGTGTTTTGGTGCATACCTCCGATCACAGCACTTTGGGAGGCTGAGGCAGGAGCATAGCTTAATACATGCCTAAGCTACACAGTGAGCTCTAGGTGAGCTGGGGACTGCAAGCTGAGACTCTGTCCTTGTGTGAACAAGGGAAAAGAAAGGAGGGGGAGGGAAGGAGGGAGGAAGGGAGAGAGGGAGAAAGGGAAGATAACATGTGGGATAATCAGTAGTTAGCCCAGCATGTGGTATGGGTTATGGGTGTTGAAGGCAAGGGAATCTCAGGAAGACCCTGACATGTTACCTTGAAAACTACTAATGCTAACCAAAAGTACAAAACAAATGAAAACAATGAGAATAGAATGTACTAATGGAGTAAAACTGTATAAACTATCCCTGAGCTTGAGGCAGCAGAACTTTAATCCCGCAGCCATTTTCAACGTGTTTTTAAGTTGCTTACTCTCTGCTCCCTCAGATGAAGCATGTAGAAAGAGAAACGTAAGGACTGTATGACTTTACGGTTCTCTCTTAAAGCAGCTTTTTGCCACCAGGCGTGGCAGCACATGCCACCATGCTGCAAATGCTCCAGAGGTAGGTGACGTCTGCGATACTCCAGGCCAGCCAGGTATGTACAGTCAGACTGTGTCTGCCTAAGCGTCTGGCTCTGTAGCCCGTGATGGCTTTGAACTTGTACTTCCTAGACCAGTTCTTCCTAGTATGGCTGTGCCCACACATCCCTATTCTATTCAGATGAGACAACAGGTCTTAGGGAACTGACCCAAAACCAGCTCATCATGTGACTCTAAGGGTTATTAGGGGAAAAAGTATAGCCTTAGGATTGGGAGAGAAGTACACACACTTAAGTATTTGATCACTCTCCACTTACAAGCAAATATACATGGGCTTTTCTGTTCCTGTACAACGTGGTGGTTTGCCCCTGGCAGAAGACACGTTGGAATCTGGTTGCTGAAACAGCGGGGTTAGGAGGCAAGCCTCGTAAGGGGGAGTAATGTCTTCAAGGCCACACGCATTCTTGGGAGACAGCTTGTTAGAAGCAACCTGGATTCTTTGGCTAACTCAAACGTATTCTCTCTTGCTGATTGATAGCCTGGCCTCAGGCACTGGTTTTTAGTGACGAAAGCTTGACTTCTGAGCCTTTCAGACTTAAATACATTTGCCTTAACATTGTCTTTCTAATTCAAATATATTTTGAATGAGCAATGCATTTATCAAAATGTTAAGATAAAAAAGGTAAAACATCAATGCGATCATCACAGTATCTAGCTTTGGCCACAGCTCCTCGTATATCCCTGGAAACAAATAAAGCTGTGTTCTTACCTTGCTGAAGGCTATTGTGAAGACAGTTGACAAACGTTGCTAATATAGTCGCGACGTTCATCACTTGCCAGCACTGGGCGAGACCGAGGGTAAAGAGTTCATTCCAATAGGCTTTTACCAGTGATATGCTGTTTTCTTGCCTAGGAAGAACAGAAAGGAAAGCATACATCAGGTATAAACTTCACATTGGATGGTGTACCTAAAACAATCATCACATTACAACTATTCTAAAGGACCTGTGGGCGGGCGTACACAGAGACTTCTGGGCTTTGTCCACTTGACAGAAGAGCGCTAGGGTACTAAATGCCAGCCAGCTTGCCTAGCTCACTCTCCATCAGCCAGTTCACAGGAACAGCTACAATAAGACTTACGGTAAGCCAAGTAGGGGGCGTCTGAACTTCCCCTATCAGTTACCCTGAGGTGGGCTTTACACACTGTATGAGTGTGGAAATGACCCACTGCTCTCCACAGACCTGCACAACTTTATGAATCAATTGCCAATAAGAACACATTGCCAAAAAGAAAAATGAAACGAGTAGGCCATGACCAGCCAGGCACGGAGAAATGCCAGCTGACATGGTGGATCAAGTCTGCCTATGGGAGGGAAAGGTTACATAACTGTGTAACTTCTAGTATTTTACATAAGTGTTATATATAATAGACATGATTTATATACAGTTAACGTCAGACAACTAAAATTCCATTTGCAATGAAGAAGAGAGGTAAGCAAAAGGGAGGGTCAGGGGAGAGGACTCTGAGGAATGAGATTAAATGATTTGAAGAAAGATGGGAGGTAATTATTAAAAAATGTACATGCATGTGTATGTGACTGTATGTGCCACATGTGATGTGTTGTGTGTGAGGGCACACATGTGTGCATAAGTATGCATACACACGTGTGTCCTCAGAGGCCAGAAGAGAGCATCAGGTCATCTAAAGCTGATACAAGCTGTCAGAGCCCGTTGTCGATGTTAGGAGTCAAGCTCAAGGCCTCTGCAAGAGCAGTCGATGCTCTTAAACCCCCTAGGCACTTCTCCAGCTCCAGGAGAGAACTTGTAAAAACCAATACTGTTGGGACCAGCTTGCAATCCCAGCAGTCAAGAGGTGGAGGCAGGAGGATCAGGGGTTCAAGATTATAGCGGTTGCAGGGAGCCTAGGCCACGTGAAACACTGCTCAAGGCTCCAGAGCTGAGAACATTCACTGCCTGCGGCAAGCAGGGAGAGTGTGGCTAGCTCCATACTGCGGTGTGAGGTGGTGTGACAGTGAATGTTCCTTGTCAGTGCCACCTGACTCCCTAGCATGACGGACAATGTCGTTTCTTAAACTGACGAGCCAAAGGGAAGTCTTCCCTCCTTACACGGCCTTTGTCAGAACAATGAGAACATGAAGTGGGAAGGTGGTATTCAGTGTTCCATGCTGTTGGATGCATTTCTAAATGTGGCTCTGTCTTCTCTGAATGCTCTCTCTCTACTTAATTATCCAGCTAACACACCCACTCCTTCTTTGAGGGCTAGATCGGAGACTGCTTTGTTGTGCTGCTGAGGATTAAACACTGACCACAGGACCATGAGCCTCCAGGCCCGGGACTTACAGTATTGAATGACCTTTGTTTCCTTGTGATGGTTTGGAATGCGTGGTCTTCTCACCTCAGCCTCCCTAGTGCTAGGATGACAGGTGTGCACCATGAAATCTGGCTTCAGAGCTTGTTTCTTTGAAGAAATGCCCTCTTATGACACGTCTCTCTCCTTCCGGGCCCTTTGGTGCTTACCTGTCTATCCAGCCAGAGTTTACAGATTTCCTAATTTCCTAGTTAGCTGTGTGAGGGGTCTGTTTGCCACACTACCCAAAGGTAAAGAGTTCTCTGAAGTATCTCTGAATTTCAGCCATAGCTCTAAGTATATAGCATACAGAAAAAAACCTGCCTTTTGTTTTTGTTAGTTTTGTATTGTTTTGTTTTTATCTTTGAGGATACAGAGAACAGGCAGAAGTGAGGCCTTTAAAAAGACAGGGAAGCTGTAAGTGTGGGTCTTTTTACAAGAAAAACATTCTTCAAACAAAACCAGTATTTTATTATAAGATAATTAAATTGTAAGATTTCTTTCCTTTCTCCAAAGGGATTCAAGTTAGTAAGGACGTGCTGCTAAGAAACATGCTCACCCCGATGCCGGCACATAAACTGTTTCCTTCTTGAAAATGCCACAAGGTGTCAGCAAGATGGTCTGAAGGGAAAAGCGCTTGTCATCAAGCCGGAGCACCGGCTGATCCCCAGGACCCACACAGTGAAAGGAGAGATTTACTACTGCATGTTGCCCTTTGACCTCCACGTATGTGCTATGCCATGTGCAGTCCATCTCCCAAACACAACATACATTGAAATGTGATGAAAAAAAAGAAACTTATAATTTTGTGCTCGTGGTGTGCTTAAGCGTACTTAGCACAACCACATAAAAGATAATAATAAAAAGACCCAAAGGTCAGCATTGACAAAGAAGTTGGACGTTGTATGCACAAAGCACATGGGAAGCTGAGGCAGGAGGATTGTGTGAGTAGGTCAGGGATATGTGAGTTCCCGGCTAATCTGTGCTACGAGGTGAGATAGTACCTCAAACAAACAAACAAACAAACAAACAAAACAAACAATCCTAGGAGTTTACAAAGAAGTTTTTCCTTCTGGGAATTACTTGGATGAGAATTTTACTTCAGTATTTGGGAAGGATGACCTGTCATCAGAAGAAACTGGCTACGAAATAAACTTAAAGGAAATCTCAAATGCAAAGAAAACCAGTATTTTTCAACATTGATACAGAAAGTAATCAAGAGAAATCTATCCCTGGGGTTGGGGATTTAGCTCAGTGGTAGAGCGCTTGCCTAGGAAGCATAAAGCCCTGGTTGGTCCCCAGCTCGAAAAAAAAAAACCAAAAAAAAAAAAAAAAAAAAAAAAAAAGAAATCTATCCCCGTTAAAATCAAGAAAATAAGAAGACACTGTGTTCAGTGGTCAGAAATGACAAGATCCAGAGTGAGGAAGAGTGAGGGGAGAGGCCCCATGTGTCCACTGCTGAGGTAAGCATGTCGGTGCTTCCTGGGAACAACACTAACAACGGCAGAGCAGACATGCGTGCCTTCAAAGACACAGCAGTTCCACTGGGAAGAACGTGTTTTATGGAAACACTAATACACGTTGACAAAATGCACTTGGTGGCCCTGGAGAGAATAAGGAAGCTGGCAGCAGCCCAAACGTCCGTGGGACGAGATGCATCCGTAAGCTGTAATACTCCCATGAAGTAGGCAGCCATTAGCAACAACGGGAACTTAGACACGTGACGCAGGATGCTTGACTGTAATGCGATGTCAAGAACAGCAGGTGCCAACATGTGACAGGGCTTGGATAGTTGTGAACTTTAGCCTGGGAAGGGCTGGCAGGACACTGAACTCCTGGGTTAGTTATTTCTGGAGAGAAGGTTTCACCTCATGGGTCTATCCAGGGTCACTTTAGGCATGAGGAAAAGTCAAAAGCAAACTAGCTTTCTTCTTAACCTCTGATTATAGAAAGAAAACAGCTAACCAAAGTAGTTAAATAGTGTGGTAGTTTGGATGAGAACAGACCCCCTAGGCTCATACATTTAAATACGAGGTCCCCAACTGGTAGAACTGTTTGGGAAGTATTTAGAGGTGTGGCCTTGTTGAAGGGGGTATGTCACAGGGGTGGACATTGAAGTTTCAAAAGACCCAAGCCATTCCCGGTATTTCTCTCTGCCTCTTGCTTGAGGGTCAAGAAATACGCGCTCAGACGTTGCTCCAGCACCCTACCTGCCTGACAAGTGTGATGTGCCTCCTGTCATGGTGGCCATGAACTCACGAACTCTATCTGACCCTCGGAAAACCTAAGATTCCCCACCCCCCAAACTTTTTTCTTTTATAAGTTGACTTGGTCATGGTGTTTTATGAAAGTGATAGAAAAGTCACTAGGATATATGGAGAGCACAGGAAGGTAAAATTAACTAGGAAAAAGGTCAGAGCTAGCCTGGGCTACCCTTGTATTGGAAACACCCTGACCTTGTGGAGAAGGCCCAGAGAAGAGCTTGGATTCAGAGCAGAGGAGAAATGCTGAAGCAAGGAGCTGGAAGGGGCGACTCAGAGTCAGCCACTGGATTAGTTTATTGCCAGAGAAAAAGTCAAGGGGTTAATTGTAGAAATCAAGTACAGGAAAAATCCAGCTAGGTGTGTGGCTGTAACCCCAGCACTTGGGAAGCTGAGGAAGAGGAGCAGGAATTCAAGACTAACCTGAGCCACACAGTGAGTTCGAGGCTAGCCTGGAATCACAAGACCCTGAATCAAAAACAAACAAGCAAACACACAGTCCTATCCCCCAGAAAAACAAGCCTAAAAGCTAACTCCCATTATGGTCAGCGTAAGAGTACTCTCACATCCTGGTGCTGTGTTGTTGAAAGGATTTGGAAAAGGCCATTACATTAGGAGAAGAAAGCAACAAGCCCCCCTGTAAGAGGAAGGTTCCTAGGAGAACAGAGACAGATGCCACTGTGTCTAGCAGACACAGGGTCCGGTCTAGCCTCGGCAGCTCCGTCATGGTCCTGTTCCTAAGCAGTTGTTTCTGCTCCCAATCTGGAGATATGAAACTCAAGTCACCTGGTCTAGATGCACAGGCGCCAACACATGAGTAAATCATTTACATCTGTCAGGAGATAAGTGGCTATCACCATGAGTACCTATTCTGAAAATGTCTTTCTTCTGAGAAGCAAAAGAGATAGGTAGAAAATGCACTTAACTAAAGCCCCACAAGTATTAACAACAAAACTACTGCAGTGGCCGTGTCACCTGCACCTGAGGCCAACCCAACCCTCTGGCATCCACATAATGCACCCAGGCTATTGGCCGCCCAACAGCGAACTGAATCCATGCTCCTTAGAGAAGAATAATTAACAATATGCCATAAGTCCACCAAACGGCAGGTTCCATTGTTAATGGAAGCAGAGCTGCTTTAACATTCAGGTGAAGTGTCAAAGAAAGCTCAGTATATGAATGACAAAGTCTGCAGGTGCAAATGGTGGTGGCCTGGGACTTTTGGTTCTAAGAACCCAGGCAGAGTCAGGCATGGTAGCACAAGCCTACAATCTCAGCCCCGGGAGCCTGAGGACAGGAGGACTGTCAGGAGTTAAGGTTAGCCTCTCTTAGACACTGTTGGAAAAACTCACCAGGTTACTGTGAGACAGCTCTCCAGGTAAAAGCACCCACTGTTGAGCTGACACTGTGACTCTAGTCCCTGAAAGTAGGAGAGAATTGACTTCCCCCAAGTTGTCCTCTGATCTCTACATGTGTGCCTTCTAATACTTGTCACACACACACACACACACACACACACACACACACACACACACACAGAGTGAGCAACAGAAAGAGAGAGAGAAAAAGAGGGGGGTAATATGCATACTCACAAGTAAATATAAGAAATAAAATAAAACAAATCCTCGGAGTGGACAGGCCTGCTGCTGCCTACACTATAGGCAGATTACACCAGCCAGCCCCAGCTCCTTCATTGGCAGAATGAGTTTCCTACACATTAAACTACAGATCCTAAACAGAAAACTAACAATTCTACTAAATATAGAGGTCTTTCAAAATACAAATGAGGACACTAACCAATCCCCGACCCACCAAGTCACTGGAGCAAATGTGTCTGACTACTGTTGTTTGAGTCTCTCTGTAAAACTAGAGCTCTGTGGACGATCTCTGCATCCAGCCAGAAAAAGCCAGCCCCCATGCCAGTCGGATTTAAAACAGGTTTTATCTCCACACAACAGAGTGCCCCGCCATTAGCACCCAGCTCTTATCTGATTAAGTCAACACATGAAAAGGATTTACTGATTATCTAGGCAGAGATAGGACGAGAAGGCTGGTGTGGCAGCTAATGGCCTGGATTGTTAGCTCCATGGTTGTCCTAATTAAGAGTCCAGTGGCTGCCACACAGAAACCGATTTCCAATACAGAGCACAGAGAAGAGCGGCTGCTGCCGGAACATTACTCATTCTGTAAGCAGAAACCTCGGGCTCTACTCTTGGTTTCTTGAACATCTCGGCTGTTTCCCTGGGGTGAACACACGCAACAGAAGTATTTAAAAACAACAGTGGCGTGACTAATGGAGAGTTCGGATTAGACCACCAATTCTTTAATCTGGGGAGGCGGTTACAGCTCTACGCTGCACTCCTCGCCTGTGTCAGTGACCAGCGTGGCCATGGCACTTAACGCCTAAGAAATCGTAAGACATCACCAGCAGGATAAGGTTTTTGTACCATATTTTATTTTCTTAAAAAAAAATTGGAAAATTACTAAAATGTTGAATTTTTTCTGAGACCAAAAGGAAGACTCATTCAAAGGTTTCATACTCGAAATCCGGCCTCTGCTCTATGTAATTAGAGATCGCTGATTATCTAGATCAAATCACGGTGTCAGCTGTGTCCTTGGGAATCAGGGCTCAGGTGCTGCATGGTTACAAAGTACTGTACTGATAGGAAGGGTGGTTATGTGCATATGTCAAGTGTGGGAAAACAGATGAGGAGGGCAGGAAAGCAAGTGGTTACAAGGTCAGACCGAATACGGAGAATGCCATGAGGAGAGGAAAACCCGCTGACTATAACAGGTTTGGCCCTTTCACTGTCACACTCCCGTTACTTCGAACAAAGGGCTGGCAAACGCTTGTAAAGGTTTGCTTTCTTGGAGCAAACAACTTTCCATTTCATCTGGTTGCTTCAAAACAGAATGCAGGCGTGGTCTGTCGTAGGTAGAGCGATTCTCGATATGGTCATTGGAGGCTGGCAGTTTTGTTTCTTTCTTTGGGAGGAAACCAGATGATTGGAAAATAATCACCTCTTATTTTAAACAAAGCCATGTAGGCAAATACGGCTTGCTGATGCTATGCCTGGGACGAATACTGAGCAAGGTGGTTGTTGTTGGGGTGGGGGTGGGGCGGGGCTGGGGTGGGGGGGTTGGGGGGAGCAGGGACAACCATCCAATAGGAGTACCCAGCCTTTGACACTGCACAGGGAACTGCCACCTACAAAGTTCACTCAGAGATCACACCATCAAACTGTAACAAATAAATAAAATTAAATACATCACCAAACAGCCTATATTGCTGTATCATTTTCTGTTAGGTTCATTTATAGCTGTCCTTGACCGTATGTGCCCCATGGTCATGAGGCTGGACATACCTGGGTTCTAATACATCCTTTCTTTATAAAAAAGAATGTGTGCATGTGTATTTTGCCACCACATATGTCTGTGTACTACGTCCATGCCTGGTGCCAGCAGCAGAGTCAGAAAGAGGGCATTGGCATCCCTGAAACTGGAGTTAAGAAGGCTGCGGGCCACCAGGTGGCTGCTGGAAGTAAAATCTGGGTCTTGTGCAAGAGCAGACAGTGCTCTAAACCACTGGGCCTCTCTCCAACCCCAGACACTCCTATCACTGAGTGATGGCCACTGCCAGCACCGGCCAGTTGGTCCTCTCCACTTACCCAGATTATTAACTTGTTCAAACTATAAAACAGCCACTCTTCTACACAAAAGTCATAGAGAGAATAGTAGTTGGCGACCATGAATTACCATGAACTGTCGTAGGGTTAGAATGGTGGAGCATTTCTCTACTGTAATACAAATCCTCCCCAAATAAACTTCTAGTTTTAATCCATGTGTGCCACAAAAATCACATTTATATTCAAGGACTTCAAAACACTCACCCGAGCGCCTGGAAAGAAGGTATGGAAAGCGCCCAGTGCATCGATAAGAACAGCAGTCTGGAGGCCGACTCCCCAATGTAGTGCACATTCAGGTACTCGGGCATAGGAGAAGGCATGGTGAGCTAGCACGAACAGGGATTTAGGTAAATTATCTCATGGCTTCAAGTTCTAAATTATCAGCTCTCTGAAAAACTTGAATATAAATATAACACATCATATAGGAATCGGATACCTTCACCTAAAAAGCTTATTATCGAAATCATTCAGATCACTGGATATGACACTAGTGTCTGGGGACGGATGAGTAGATCATGAATTCTGTCAAAGTGACATCCAGACAAACATTCTCACCTAATGACTGTCAAACACGAAACAATCTGTTTGCTTTATGAAGTTACTGTCTTGGTATGTCTGTGTGTTTTCTGCCCCTCTCCCTTCTCTACCCATGGGACACAGTAAATTCCAGTGTCAGAAGCAGTCCTGTGTGCCAGAGCCCTACATTTAGGCTACAGTTATGCCTGCAGGGATAGCAGGTGGCCAGAGTGAAGCAGGCCCACCTGTGACAACAGGGGGCGCGTGCTCCCCACTGGGCACAGCTATGGCCGGAAGGAAGCTAAACCAAACATATGGGATCCAGGGCTCAACACTGACGCCCCTTCAACTCTTCACAAAGCAGGTCTGTGCAGCGCCAGTCTATCCTAAAATATTATTACTAAATACAAAAGCGTGTTTAAAAAAAGTGTTCTATGGAAAAAATGTTCATAGGCAAGCAACTCAAAGGCTGTTAGTTTGTATTATTATAAACAAATAAGTGTAGAAAAGTAATATTCAGTTTGACTTTAGAGAGTTATTTTAGGTGTCTGATCACACTGATAATAAATCCTCTATCAAAAAACTTCTGAAACTCTCAAGGAGCGATGGCACTACCACACTACTGTAAGAACCTTGTTTCCTGTTTTGAAGCAATAATACAGACCTCAGTGAGGACCCAGGGAAACGAGCACTCGTAGCGACTGATGGCTAACCCCGAGGAAATCTGGCTGTTAATCCACCATTGGAAAACCAAGTTACAGCCTGTGACATTAAACACTGTTGAACAACCCGAACCCAAAAATCTAAACTCAGAACCATTCTGGGATTGATGTTTGATGTTCCAGACATTAGCACATGTTGGGGTTCTGGATCAATAGTGTTCTACTAATAATGACTCTAATATCCACCCTCAAACCCCAGAAACTGCAAAGGCTGAAACTGCAAAGTCTGACACATTTCTGATCCCGGGCATCATTTCTAAATCTATTCTAGAAAAATACACATCACACATGAAGTCATTGTCCCTTGTAAGGATGTTGATGTACTCTGCTTCTAACAGTGACTAGAAACAATCCAAATTTCTATCACTAGCAAAAAGAACAATCTTTTTCTTAGAGTATCTTAGAAGTATTAAATTAGTAAGAAAAGTTGAGATGACAGTAGAAGGGAAAATCTTCCAGGTGTGGTGGTATACACCAGTAAACCCAGCTTTGGAGAGGTTGAGGCAGGAAGATCACAAGCTTTAAATTGAGGCCAGTCTGGTCTATGCAGCAAGTTCTAAGCAGCCTGGGGTCTTTGCCTAAAACTTAGGCAAGATTTACCCTAAAACAAAACAAAACAAAGCCCCCACAGACACCTAAGTAGAAAAAATAGCGACACAGAATACAGATGTTCCAGTTTCCGCTTTAGCATGTGCCTACTACACAGGAAAGAGCAGGAGGCTGCAGACGTGAACAGTGGCTGGGTGGGGTGTGGAGCTGCACTGTATGTAATTTACTTGCACTGTGTGTGCTCTTGTATGTGTATGTGTGCATGTGGGAGTGCACAGGAAGGCTAGAGGACAACTGCATTCCTAAAGCATCACACTGTTCATCTTTTTGTTGAGAAAGAGCCCCTCGCTGGCCTGGAGCTCAAGCTTAGGCCGGTTGGCTAGGGAGACCCAGGGAAGTCAGTCTCTGTCTCCCCAAAGCTGGGGTTACAAACATGCAGCACCATGGCTAGCATCTGTTTGTTTAACATGGGCTCTGGAATTCAAATTCAGACCCTATACTTGCAAGACTCTACTGACAGAGCTATCTTTCCAACTGTCAATAATATTTTCCCAGGGGATTAATACATAGTTTTGATCACATTCTAAAAGATGCCTATGATGCAAAACAGATCAAAGAATTTTCATCAGTAAGATATAAAAGTTCTCTATAAATGTCAGATAAAATATAAAAAATGAGGGCTGAGAAGATGGTTCATTGGTTAAGAGGAGTGGTGGCTTATCCAGAGGAGCCAATTTCAATTCCCAATATCCATATGATGGCTAACAACGTCTATAACTGCAGGGGATCTGACCCTCTTCTTACCTCCAAGGGCACTGCACGCATATGCTGTGCAGGTATCCACACAGGCAAAACACCCATACATATAAACATTTAAAAAATTAAGTAAAAAAGAAACTTAAAATTAAATCAAGCAAGATTGGATAAACAATTTAAATAGGCCTATAACCCCTAATGAAATAGAAGTAGTCATTAAAATCTTCCAATAAGAAATGCTCAGGGCCAGGCAATTTTATCACAGAATTCTACCAAACTTTGGAAGAAGAGTTAACACCAATACTCCTCAAATTATTTCACAAAATAGAAACAAAAGGAACATTTCCCCCAAAAATTATGAAGCCTGGGGCTGGAGAGATGGCTCAGTGGTTAAGAGCACTGATTGCTCTTCTAGAGGTCCTGAGTTCAATTCCCAGCAACCACATGGTGGCTCATAACCATCTGTAACGGGATCTGATGCCCTCTTCTGGTGTGTCTGAAGACAGCTACAGTGTACTCATATAATAAATAAATAAATCTTTTTAAAAAAAAATTTATGAAGCCACAGTCACCCTGATACCCAAACCACATAAAGATTCAACCAAGAAAGAGAATTACACATTTCCCTTATGATCATAGATGTAGAAATACTCAAAAAAAAAAAAATACTTGCAAATCAAATTCAAGAACACAGAAAAAGATCATCTACCATGATCAAGTAGTCTTCGTCCCAGAGATGCAAGAATGGTTCAGTATAGGAAAACCAGTAAATGTAATCCACCATAAACAAACTCAGGGTTGGAAGGGACACACACACACACACACACACACACACACACACACACACACAATCATTTCATTAGATGCTGAAAACGCCTTTGACACAATCAAACATCCATTACACAAGGGACATACCTAAATATAATAAAGGTAATTTACAACAAGCCAACATCAAATTAAATGGAGAGAAATTTAAAGCGACTCCACTATCATCAGGAACAAGACAAAGGTTGTCCATTCTGGCTGTATCTATTCAATATAGTACTTAAAGTTCTAGCTTGAGCAATAAGACAATTAAAGGAGATCAAGGGGATACAAATTGGAAACAAAGGGAGGTCAAAGTATCCCTCTAAGCTGATGATATGATATTATGACCCCAAAACTTTCACTAGGGAACTTCTATAACAGAAAAACATTTTCAGAAAACTAATTGGACACAAAATTAATTAAAAAAGATCAGTAACCCTCACACACACACACACACACACACACACACACACACCTAGAGAGAGAGAGAGAGAGAGAGAGAGAGAGAGAGAGAGAGAGAGAGAGAGAGAGAGAGAGAGAGAGAAATGGTTTGATTCCTAGAACCCACATGACAATTACTAACCAGCAGCTTGAGCTTCATGGCATCTAACAAAGGACGAATAAACTGAGAAAGAACCAGGGGAAAAGCCCCCCTTCGAAATAGCCTCAAGTGCTATAAAAATATCTTGAAGTAACTCTAATTACGCAAGTGAAAGACCTGTATAATAAAAACTTGAAGTTCTTGAAGAAAGAAATTAAAGAAGACATCAGAAGATGGAAAGACATAGGAAAAATGGCCATCCTGCCAAAAGCAATCTGCGGATTCGGTGCAATCCCCTACAAAATTCCAACACAATTCTTTACAGACCTTGAAAGGACAATTCTCATCTGCATGTGGAAAAACAAAAAGACAAACAGGGTAGCAAAGCCAATCCTGAACAATAAAAGAACTGCTGGAGGACTCACGTCCCTGACTTCAAACCTCTACAAAGCTATAGTAATGACAACCACTGCTATCAGCATAAAAACAGACATGTTCATCAATGGACAACTGGTTTTTGATAAAGCAGCCAGAAATACACACCCAATTTAATAAAAGAAAAAGCATCTTCAACAAATGACGCTGATCTAACTGATGTCTGCATGTAGAATAATCCAAATACACCCATGTTTATCACATGCACAAAACTCAAGTCCTAGTGGGTCAAAGACCTCAACATAAAGCCAGACACACTGAGCATGACAGAAGAGAAACGTGGGAACATCCTTGAATACGCTGACACCAGAGACAACTTTCTGAACAGAACACAGATAACACAGGCACCAAGATCAACAATTAATAAATGGGACCTCATAAAAGGCTTCAGTAAGGCAAGGACAGACACCATCAATAGGACAATATGATAGCCTACAGAATGGGAAAGGATGTTCACCAATTCCACATCAATAGAGGTCTTAAAGAACTCAAGAAACTAGACATCAAAAAAACCAAAGAATCCAATTTAAAAATGGGATCTAGATCTAAACAGAAGTCTCAATAGAGGAATCTTCAGTGGCTTAGAAACAAAGAAATGTTCAATATCCTTAGCTATCAGGGAAATGAAAATCAAAATTACTTTGAGTTTCCATCTTATCCTTGTCAGAATGGCTAAGATTAATAATACAAGTGACAGCTCATGTTAGCAAAATGTGGAGCAAGGGGAACACTCTTGTACTGCTAGTGGAACTGCAGACTTGAATGGTCCCAGTGGAAATCAACATGGCGGCTCCTCATATAATTGGGAATCAATCTACCCCAAGGCTAAACTATAGCACACTTGTCATACACCCAAAGGATATTCCATCATACTACAAAGACACTTGTTCAATTATGTTCACAGCACCTTTATTCATAATAGCCAGAAACTGAAAACAACCCAGATGTCTAACAACCAAGGAATGGATAAAGAAAATGTGGTATATTTACACAGTGGAGTATTACTCGCTCATTAAAAAAAAAAAGTGTCATGAAATTTGTAGGCAAACGGATGTAACTAGAAAAAAAAATTATCTTGAGGTGAGGTGACTGAGACCCAGAAAGACCGATATGATTAGTGCCTTTTCCAGTGGTCATCAGAGGAGCAGCAGATGGGGGCAGACGGAGACACAGATACAGACACAGACAGACAAAACTGGAGGTCTCCAGCAGGTCCCTCCCACTAGAGCTGAGAGAACCTCCCGGAAAGAGGGAGAGGTTGTAGGAGTCAGAGGGAATGGAGGACACAGGAAGAACGGGGCTCACTGAACCAACTAAGCAGGGCTCACAGAGACTGGGTGGGAAGCACAGAGCCTGCATGGGCCCCACCAGGTCCTCTGCTATCGGTTATGGCTGTCTTCTGGGCGTCTGTGGGACTCCTACCAGTGGGAATGGTTGTGTCTCTGACTCGTCTGCCTGCTCTTGGAACTCTTTTCTTCTTATTGGGTTGCTCTGTCCACACTCGATGTGAAAGCTTTTGCCTTGTCTCACTGTATCTTGCTTTGTCATATTAGGTTGCTGTCTCTTGGAGGCCTGCTCCTTTCTGAAGGAAAATGGGGATAGGGAGGGAAGCTGGGGGGGAGAGGGGGGAGGATACGAGGAGCAGAGGGAGGGAAACTGTGGTCTGGATGTATTGCATGAGAGAGCAATTTATTTTTGATTAAAAAATTAAGTAAAGGACAATTTTTCTTTGTTCAAAATTAGGCACAAAGATTTACCTAATTCTTACAGGGATCTCCTGTAAGGTCTCCTTTTGCTTTTATATTACAGTTTCAAATTTTGTGTTTTTACAGGTGTGTGTATTTCTTGTAGTTTTCTTTTTACTTTTGGTTTGTTTCTTTTTCTTGTTAGGGGAGAGAGAGAGAGAGAAGGAGAGAAGGGGAGGGAGTTGGATGGTGGGGGTGGGGAGATCTGGAGGAGATGGGGCAGGAGAAACCATGATCAGAATAGGAAGCATGTTAGCATGTTCGGTCCCCAGCTCTGGGAAACAGTAAAAAATAAAAAAAATAAATAAAAAAGAAAAGGAAAAATACGCTGTCTTTTGAGGAGTGAACCCAGGGCCTCGGGCATGCTAAGAATGCACTCTACCATGTAACAGTACCTGTAGCCCCATGATGGAAAAGTTGTAAATGCTTACTGGAACAGCAGAATCAAATGATTCCGAAAACACGTGTGTGTGTGTGTGTGTGTGTGTGTGTGTGTGTGTGTGTGTGTGTGTGTGAAAGAGATGCATATGTATGTTCACGTATGTGTGCAGACATCTGCACAGAGACAAAGGGCTCATATCGAGTGTCTTCTACTGCTCACTACTTTTTTCCTTTTATTTACTGTGCACACAATATGTGCATATAGGTATGGAGGTGTGCCTTGGCATATATGTGGAGGTCAGAGGACAGCTTTCAGAAGTCAATTCTTTCCACTGTGCATCTCAGGGGTCAAACCACCAAGTCATCTCCCTGCTGGCCCCTCACCTTCTTTTGGGGACAGGGTCTCTCAGTGACTCTGCAGGTCACTGATGCACAAGAGGAGCTGGCCAGTGAGCTTCAGGAAGCCTCCTGCATCCCTCCTCAGAGCCAGGGCTTCCAGCATCCACACCACACTTGACATTTTATGTTGATGCTGCTGATCTGAACTTGGGTCCTCATTCAGTGCACTAAGGACTTATTAACTGAGCCGTCTTCCCCGGCCCCATGAAACAGTTCTTAAAGAAGCAGGCAAATATTCAATGCTTGCACAAGAATGAGCGCAAGAACTCTGGGAGCTATACCATATCAAAATTGCCTGAGGTGAGAGTGAAGAGCAAAAAGCTAGGGGACTGGCCAAGACAACCAGTCCTATAAAGGAGGGACGAGCCAACAATGCAGACCTGTCTGTCACAGCAGCGCCTCAGGACTGCACTCCACAATCAGACTGTTCTGCATAGCAAGACTCTGCCTCAAAAACCAAAGACAGAAATCCACAAAAGAAAGAACGCCCTCAAACAAACAAAAAAGCCCCTCCAAACCTGTCCCCAAATCATCTTAAAGAAACTACCTTTAAAGAAACAAAAACCAGCAGTTTGCTTGCCTGCTTCCCTTGACAATAACCTTCCTGGTTCAGCTTCTAGGTCACATTCTAACTGTCAGGATAAAACTTTCAAAAAACGTGACTTGTTAAGAGAGGTCAATTCTCCTTCAAGGTTTCGTGCTCTGGAATAGCCATGCAGCACACCGATGGGGCTGCCGTGAACACGAGGAGACAGTGTCTCAGGACTCGAGTCTGAACAGTGCGAACTGCGGGCAGGGCTAGGGATGCCTGTGCAGGAAGTGATGGGGACTTGACTCCGCGTGGGAAGGGCACTGACAGGTCACAAGACAGAGCCTGAGCAATGGAAGCTATGGAATACAGCGATTGTTTGATTTTCACGACTGGGTCTTGTTACAGTTTAAATTGTCAAGTGACATAGTAGGTTGATTGTTAACAAAGATTATGCTGGTTTCAGAATCCAGGACAAGATGGAGAAGATACAAGGAACATGAGATAGCCAGTTACAGAGCGAAGGACAGTCACAACTAGGGAGTGAAAGAGAGGTTACAAGGGCAGCGTCCACAACAGTTTTAGAAACCGTCTCACTCTTGTCCCATACGTTCACTTTAAAGGATGGAAGTCCTGTATACTTTAATTACTCTTGTAAGAATGATGTGAAAGAGAGTTCTGAAATTACAACTCAAAGTCGTTAAAAGTATTAACTATTGTTACCATCCTAGATTCTTTACCTCCTCCACTTACTGTATCAGATACTTTCTCCTTTCTATATTTAGGCTGCTTTGAATCAGACTAAAATATACAAAGCTTAGTTCAACTGCAAACTGAGAATAAGAACTTCAGCTTGGTCTGGATGGCAAAGTGGTTAAGCACCAACTGCTCTTCCAGGGGTCCTGAGTTCAATTCCCAGCAACCACATGATGGCTCACAACCATCTGTAATGGGATCCAATCCTCTCTTCTGGTGTGTGTGAAGAGAGCAACAGTGTACTCATATATATAAAATAAATAAATCTTAAAAAAACCAACAACCACAAACCCCAAACCTTCAGCATGGCTCAGCTGAAAGAACAGATATGAAAATATGCAAATTACACCAGATAACCAGAGCAGCAGAGGAACAAAGCCTGCTTTGCTCAGGGATTAAGAGAGAAGTTGTTCATGGTCTGAATGAGGATGTCTGCCTTTGGGACTCAGGCCGAGAACACCAGGGGAAGGACAGACTGTGGTCTTGGAATCACTGAGAAGAGACCTCTTCCCAAGACTGGAAGCAAGAGTTGAGAGAGAGAACCCACCGACTCCAGAAAGGAAAGCCAAAGTTGGCATTCGTTTAATTCTCTGTCTGAAACATTTATTTCACACAGTTAAGAATATGGGAACCTGTCTAAGCAGGTCGACAGCTGCTGTCTAGAGTACCCGCTTGTTCTTGCTTGTACTGGGCCTCTGTCTACACCTCTCTTGTCCTTCCTCCAATCTAAGTCCAGAACAGGAAATGAAACTGAGAACACAGAAGAATGTATTTTACTTAGAATAGGAATGATCAATGGGAAAAGCCTTTGGCCCTGATAGGCCCTTGTCTGGAGCTCCAACAAAAACTTTTAAGTACAGCATTAATTATTCTCACTATCTTTCCTTACATCGCTCATAAAAACCTTCCTTGTGAGGTGCAGATAAAATGCGTGAATTATTTTAAGCTGTCTTTAGTAATGTTTTATATGAGAATGGGTTTCCCTGATGTATTTAAATGGTGGATCATGTTGCAGCGATTAAGCCGCAGTAAACTTTCTCTGTGGCTCTCTCAACCGAGCTGAATTTTGAAATACCAATCTTATGTGGTGTTTTGGTCTGTGACACATTTATTTTCTGTCCATTACGTTTAGCGGTGAAACAGTTATTGGCAGTACAGACACTTTATCATTTGATAGCCATAAATGCTTGTCCTAAGAGATGGAGGGAAGTTTGCAATCTATCGTAAATCACTCTCCTGTGTTCTATGCTATGTTTGCCAAGAGTAATCTACATCCCCCTGCTCACCCTTTCTAATGGTATTCACAACTGGCAGAGCAAAAATCCAAGCAGGGGGCCCATTATGGTGTTAATGAGGTCTCAGTGGGGAGCACACCCAGGCTGGAGTAGTGCACGTTAATTTGAATAACAAATCGAATGTTGGAAAGCTATTCTAGGCATCATAAGTCTAATAGTCTCTCTGCATTGCTGCCACCACGGACAGTGCACAGAGGCTGAGCTGAGCAGTGGCAGAGGTAGCCTAGCATGTGTGGGGCCATGCACAAAGGTATGTTGGGTTTCATTCCCAGAGCCATTACAAAAATGTACTTAGGAGAGCAAAAGGAATTCCAAAGGCTCCTTTCCCAAAATGGTTTTAAAAAGTACCATCGGATACAAACCTGAGGCTAAAATGCATCCAATGACATGCACCCTCACAGGATATTGCTGAGGGTAGCTAAAGGAAGGGAATGCCGCACTTATCCTTTCTACCTAAGAGTAAAATATCTGGGTCTTAGACACCAACTGACACTAAAAAAGTAATAGGCAGGCATTGAATAAAGTGGTGCGTTCAGTTCTCAGTGACTGCCCATGCTTAAAGAAAGAAAAAGCTACTACTGTGTCTAAATCCTAATGACCGACAGCAAGCTGACCCACTGTCTTCTACAGCAGGGCATGTATGTTTTAGTTTCATTCTGAAATTCCACCAGGAATTTGCAAATGTCTGACTTTAAAAGTGTAACAGGCCAATTTTGATTGTTGAAAGGAAGATCAAAATCAAACAGTCACATGACAAAAAGAAATTAAGATACCCTGAAAACGACATGCGAATCGCTGAGCAGTGGCCCCTCTCTCTCCATGCAGCTTGGCTCTCCAGCGATTAGATGCATGCTTCCTTCCATGCTCTCTCCTGAGCTCTGGCAGGCGGGGTTTTCTCCGGGAGTCAATGCTTTTGCAAGATTGTCAAATGCCCTATAAGGAGACATCAGAAGCTGTGAGCTTGGCCAATCTCCACCAATACAATGAGATTCTTATACACAATTCTCGAGTTAAGATTTAAGTCTAAGGGC
Source organism: Rattus rattus (assembly GCF_011064425.1). Taxonomy (NCBI): domain Eukaryota; kingdom Metazoa; phylum Chordata; class Mammalia; order Rodentia; family Muridae; genus Rattus; species Rattus rattus. Next base: position 173,327,549 of record NC_046154.1, on the reverse strand, counting down.
TGTGGGAATAGCACAGTAGGCTGTCTAGTATGTGCTAGGCTCTGGGTTCAGTACCAAGGACTACAGGGAGGAAAGTTTAAGCCAAAAAACTCTTTTGCAAATAGGGAAGGGTTATGGCTCAGTGTAGAATACTTGTGTATGTACAGAAGGCCCTGGAGCCCACCTCCAGTGCCACGGTCTGAGAAAGGTATGCACACAAAACAAGGAAACAACAACTAAGGATGCTTCAGAAAACAGCTTTCTTGGGTGACAGACAGACTGCTGGACTGCAGTGACCTTCAGCACTGTCTCAAAAACAACAAGTTAAACTCGGTAAGTGTACTTTGAAGTATTACATACTACCGTGCTGCCAAGTAATCACAATCTCTTCAGGTGTGAGAGAAATCCTCACACTTGTCTACACACTTGTCATACACAAATTGTGTACACCAGACATCAGCACTGAGTTGATGAGACGCTCACTGCTCGGGGGACTCAGAACGGAGCGTGTTCGGCATGTTGTACTAATGGTAGATTGTCAGTTAAACCTCGCCGTGCCTTACAGTTTTTAAGTCTTATAGAAATACTGTTCTCAGAAACTTCTAGATAGACTTCAATGCTAAAGCACTGTGATCAGTTAAAGTGACACTTAGAAAGACGGGACCCACACAGACCCTACCTTGACACATCACCATTGGTCTGGATGTCCTGATGAAATGCACCAAAGGATGTATCGCCATTGCGCAAGCTCTGCACCACAGGCAGATCGCCACCACAGTGAGAAAGGTCTTTAGCCTTGCCGAGATTCGCCAATGACGTGACCACACTGGCCAATGTGCTCAAGTCTCCCTGACACGACTCAGCCTTTAAGAAAAGAAGAAGGCACTAAGATTTAACTAGGTGGTCCTGATAGGTTTTAAAACCTTAAATATCAAATTCAAGATCATGAAATAACAAAATCCTAAAATCATCTTAGGAAATTAAACTGATGAACACAGCAGCTCGTTTCTGTGACTGCTGCAACTCACGAGGCTGAGGCAGGAGGATTGCTACAAAGTCAAGGCCAGTGTGGGGTTACATGGTAACTTCCAGACTTTCCTGAGCTACAGAGTGAGAACCTGCCCTGAGAGATGGAGAGACAGAGACAGAGAGAGACAGACAGACAGACAGACAGACACAGACAAACTGACTCTTGAGGAAAATATAGGCTTTAAAATAGGTACGAGTTCTTAAAAACAATTATTAAAGTTTAAAACAAAAATTATATACTCCACTTTCTAGCTAATCTATCCAAGTCAGTTACTGTCATATAAAAAGATATGAGGTCAAAGTTCAAATTCTTTTTAGCATTGACTTAATATTATTAAAGTTTCCAAATTTTAAGATTAAGAAAATTAATTTTATGTGTATAGGTGTTTTGCCTGCATGTATGTCATCACACGAAGCCTGGTGCCCTCAGAGTCAACAGAGGGCACTGGATCCCTGGAACTGGATTCATGGATGGTTGTGAGCTGTCATGTGGGTGCTAGGAATTGAACATGGGTCTTCCACAGGGCAGTGAAGGCTCGTAACCTCTAAACTATCTCATCTCTCCAAGCCCAAAGATTTAGTTTTATTTCTTTTTGATTTTTAAAGATTTATTTATTTATTTTATTTATATGAGCACATTGTTGCTGTCCTCAGACACACCAGAAGAGGGCATCGAATCCCATTATAGATGGTTGTGAGTCACCATGTGGTTGCTGGGAATTGAACTCAGTGGAAGAGCAGTCCACTGAGCCATCTCTCCAGCCCTTGTTTTCTTTCTTTCTTTTTTTTCTTTTTCTTTCTTTTTTTTCCTTTTTTCTTTTTTCTTTTTTTCGGAGCTGGGGACCAAACCCAGGGCCTTGCGCTTACTAGGCAAACGCTCTACCACTGAGCTAAATCCCCAACCCCCCTTGTTTTCTTTCTTAAATAATGTGTGTTTGCATGTGTCTGTGTGTGGGTATATTCATACGAGCGCAGGTGCTTATGGGGCCAGCAGAGAGCAGTGGATCCCCTGGGGGCGGAGCCACTTGATGCAAACGTTAGGAAACGCATTCTGACCAGTGCAATCTGTGCTCCTCACCACTGGGCCATCTTTCTAGCCCCTCAAAACTTCTTACTGAACAAGCTGGTATGACATCTAAGAGCACCGGCTGCCCCTCTTTCGTCAGAAGCATTCTGTCTACCAGACTTCAGCTAACGTCACTGCACAGGAAGAGCAGGGACACTCTTCATTTTCTTTCCTTTCAGCTCTCAATCTTAGAACCAATGAGCTGACACTTGGCAACTTCTCAAAGTGATACACGAGTTTTGGAACTATTTCCAATTTGAAGTTTTTTATATACTTAAGCTTCAGTTCATTAATTCTTTTGGGGCCAGGGCAATGCATCAGTGGTTAAAGTGCTTGCAAGGCATTACAGCTTTGGCTGCTGGGATTGAACCAGAACTTCGCGTATCAGCTCACCCCAGTGATGGAAAGGGAGCCCCGACTCTAGAAAGCTGGCCTCTGACCTACACGTGTGTTGTAATGAACACACACACAAACACACACACGCACACACACATGCACACACACAGCAAATACAAATAGATTCAAAAAATCTTTTTAGGAAATGTTTTCTTCTACTACGGAAATTTTCTTTCTACAGAAAATTGCCACATGTTATCTAAATAAAGAAAGCTTTTTGATCTGGGGAGATGGCTTAGTGGGCAACGGTGGCTGGTGTGTAAAAAGAAGGTTTGAGTTTGGGCCCCCAGCACATACACAAGCAGTCGTGTGTGTTCCTGTAACCGTGACACTTGGATTGCTGGGACTCACTGGCTGCTGACCCAATGGGACATCTGACTCTGGGTTCAGCAAGACCCTGTCTCGGGGCGTAAGGCAGACAGCAGGACACAGCAGGGCATCCCCTCATGCCTTTGTGACATGAGGGTCCCCACAAGCGTGTGTGTGTGTGTGTGTGTGTGTGTGTGTGTGTGTGTGTGTGTGTCTTTCCTTTAGACCCCGTGACAAATGAAAATCTGCTCCAGTCCCAGAGACTCTCGATGACTTGGTTGTGTCATCTGAAAGCACACGCAATCTCTTCCTACTCTGACCCCAGAACCCACAGCACGCTCAGGAAGCATGGTGGCTGTACATAATCCTGAGTGTTTTGACTTAGGCCAAGAGTTTCCTCTTTTTTTTTTTTAAAAGATGTATGTATGTATGTATGTATGTATGTATGTATGTATGAATGTACATATGTACATATATAGCATTCTACCTACATGTATGCCTGCATGCCAGAAGAGGGCATTAGATCCCATTACAGACGGTTGTGAGCCACCATGTGGGTGCTGGGAACTGTACTCAGGACCTCTGGGAGAGCAGTCAATGCTTATAACCTCGGAGCCATCTCTCCAGCCTCCAAGATTTCCTTTTTGCTTGAAGCTATCTTAAATACTGGTACAAATAAATCCAGCAGGGAAAATAAGAATAGCGATAAGAAGTCTGTGCTATCCCTCTGCTTGTCCAGATGGGTTCACAATACAGCACAGATGACCCTCAAAGCAGGGTATAGACCAGGCTGGCTACCCTAGTAGTCACTGCCCTGCCTTTAGCCTTCCAAGTTGCTGGGATTACAGATGGTATATTGTTCCGTTCGGTTTGGATTTACCATAAGTTAATTTTCTGATAAAATTTATTTTAAGATGAAAGAAACTGAGAACAGTTTTAAATGTTCATTGCTTTCGTGTTAGAGATAAAACTTTAATAGCATAGTAAGCTTTAATATCAAGTAAGCTTAGCTTTAGAAACATGAATTAGGGGCTGGAGAGATGGCTTAGCACTTAAGAGCACTGGCAGCTCTTCCAAAGGTCCGAGTTCAAGTCCCAGCAATCACATGGCAGCTTACGACCATCTTTAGTGAGATCTGATGCCATTTTTTTTGGCATGCAGGCCTACATGCAACCAGAACACTCATATACCTAAAGTAATACATAAACAAATCTTTTGAAAAAGGAAACGGGAATTATTACTCTGCAGTAGGTAGAGCACGGAACGAAGGGCTCAGACTCCAGCAGGACAGGGATGGCGGAGGGGGAGAGGTGGAGGAGGTACCTTATCTGGTGTCATTAGCAGAGCTGGTTCTGTCTTTATTCCAGATGGATGAATATTCACAAACATCCCCGAATCCAACAGTCCAGTTGACCTGCAGCAAATGAGGCGCAAGTGTTAGTCTCAGTAGATCCGGAGTAAGCATTCATTACTCAACGTCAGCTGTAGGGCACCTGGCAGTCTCGCTGTCCGTTACAAAGGTTGGCGTTGCAGCCAGAGGGCTTCGGAGGTCTTTGCGGATGTAGATTTTCTCTGTAGAAGCTGCACAGTTGGAAGACTTTTCTCGGGACACTTCAATGGGCTTTCTTTCACACTGAACGGCTACAAAGACAGGTTAGATAATTACACTACAGTACAGACTCTGGAAATTTGCAAATCTAAGCTTCCTGTTACCAACATGGTGGAGACACTGTTTCCAGCTGCATTCCAAGACAGCCACCAATCTTTACAAAATCTGAGCATGCTCGTTCAAACAACATTGCTCCCTGCATTAGTTAGCATGGTGACTGCTGTGAACCATGACCAAAGCAACTCTTATAAAGGACAACATTTAATCAGGGCTGGCTTACAGGTTCAGAGGTTCAGTCCATTATCATCAAGGTGGGAGCATGGCAGGGTGCAGGCAGACATGGGGCTATAGGAGTTGAGATTCTATTTTTTGTTCTAAAGGCAGCTAGGAGAAGACTGGCTTCCAAGTAGCCAGAGTCTTAAAACCCATATCCACAGTGACACACCTACTCCAACAAGGCCACACCCACTTCAATAAGGCCACACCTCCAAATAGTGCCATTCCCTGGGCCAAGCATATTCAAACAACCACATTCCACTTTCTGGCCCCTATAGGTTTGTTCAAACATATGACTCTATGGGGGCCATACCTAAACATAGCATAAAGCACAATACATTAGCCCAACTTCAGAAGTCCCCACAGTTCATAGCAGTCTCAACAGTGTAAGAAGTCCAAAGTTGAAAGTGTCTTCTGAGATTCATCCAATCACTTAATTATAATCCCCAAAGCAAGACAGGAAGCCAGCTGGGCAAACTTCAAACTTTGTATCTCCATGGTGATGTCTAAGAGGCCTTCAGACCTCCAACTCCTTTTTCATCTTTGTTGACTGCAATAAACTTCTTCCTCCTGGGCTGGTCCCACTCCATTAGCAGCTTTCCTCAGCAGATGGCCCATGGCTCTGGTACCTCAAACATCTTGGGATCTCCAAGGCAATTTCAACATTACAGCTTCTTGCTCCAATGTCTGGGATCCACACATGGTCTTCTGGGCTCCTCCAAAGGGCTGGCGTCACTTCTCCAGCTCTATTCTCTGTAGCACTTAAGCTCAGTCTGATCCACTCCACTGCTGCAGTGTCCTTGGTGATCATCCCATGGTACTGGCATCTCCAATACACTGTGGTCTTCTGCTGCAACTAGGTTTCACCAGTAGCCTCTCACAGGGTCTCTTCACGATGCTAAGCTTCAACTCCTTTGCATGACCCCTTCAGTCCTGGGCCATCAAGTGCAACTGAGGCTGCACCGTCACCAATGGCCTCTCACAGTGCCCAGCCTCAGCTGTTCTTCATGACCTCTTCATGCCTTCAAAGCCAGTGACTCTTACACATAACTGAGTACAGCTACAGCACAAGATACAGCCTTGGCTAGTTCTGGAACACAGCTTCTTAATGCTCTCAGAAAACACTTCCCAGAAGATTTTACCTCAGTGATACTGGTCTCTTCTTAATCACTGCTCATTTCTTAGCTCCAGCTGACCAGAATCAAATGTCCTAGTAGTCCCTTCTATTCTTGCCTCTAAAGCCAGTGCCACACGGCCTAAGGTGCCCGGTTCTGTAGCTCTCTGGGATGGAACATGGCCCCTTTGCTCTATTACAGTATCACCAACTTTCTGTTTTCCAACTCCTTTGCTGTCTAAGCGTGACTGCCCCCAAACTTGCTCTGTAGATTGACTTTGAACTCAAAGATCTGAATGGCTCTATCTCCTGAATGCTCCACCATGCCTGGATTTAAGCTTTTCTTCACCTAGAACCTGCTCTGTCCTAGGATGGCCTTGAACTCAGAGATCTGCTTGGCTTTGTCTCCTGGGGTTAAAGGTGTGTACCATCATGCCTGGGCCTACGCTTTTCATGGCCACTGTTCCGCTAGATCCAGATCAAAAGCCTGTGTCTTCCAACCTCATGATCGCAAGTGTTCCCTCCATTTCTGGAATGATTGTAGATCATGCCAGATTAAATCCTATCTATTTCTTGTTCAACTGCAAACATCAACGGTAAACTTAGCTGGGTGGGATCCTGCCCTGAGATCACCACCCCTTTAATCTCTTTACCTCCTTGAACACAGGACTGAGCTCCATTTCATTTCCTGGTGTCCCTATATTACTTCAACCATACATTTTATTATTTTTCCTTCCTAAGCTTGCTACGCTTGTTCAAAATGCTCTTCATGAGACTTTACCATAGAACAAAGTTTCTGTTGGACTTTTTTGATACTTCCTTTGTCAATACAATTAATATAAATCTTTTTCCCTTAATCACAGGTAGACTCTTCAAAAGAGGGCAAAAAGCAGCCACATTTTTCACCAAAATATCACAGGAACAGTCTCTTGGCCACATAGTAAAATTCTTCTCTGAAACCTCCAGAACCAGGTTTCCACAGTTCAAACTGCTCTCAGCAACAAAGTCCTCCATATTTCTACCAGGATGTTCCATTAAGCCCTACTTAAAGCATTCCACTTCTTTCCAAATCTAAAGTCCTAAAAATCCACATTCTTCCAAACAAAGGCATGGCCAAGCCTATCACAGCAATACCCTAGTCCCTGGTACCACTTCTGTCTTAGGGTTTCACTGCTATGCACAGACACCATGACCAAGCCAGCTCTTATAAAGGACAACATTTAACTGGGGCTGGCTTACAGGTTCAGAGGTTTAGTCCATTATCATCAAGGTGGGAACATGGCAGCATCCAGGCAGGAGCTGAGAGTTCCACCTCTTGTTCTGAAGGCAGCTAGGAGAAGACTGGCTTCCAGGCAGCTAGGACGAGGGTCTTAAAGCCCACAGCCACAGTGACACGTCTACTCCAACAAGGCCACATCTTCAAGTAAGTGCCACTTCCTGGGCCAAGCACATTCAAACCACCGCACTCCCTATTAGTAAAACTGGTCAATTTACCTGTCATTCCCACCTCTCTCTATTTCCGCACTCAAATGGAAGAAAAATAGGCCTCTTAAAAAACCTCACTATCAAGAAGGACGGGCTGACGTGACTTGTCCCTTGCACACACAGAGCTGAAGAAGGAGAACGTTAGTCAATTGAAGGCTATGCTGATAGAGGAGGCCTAAGTGGTGCCTTTCTATAAAAATCAATCTGCGTTACACATCGGTTCATCCACACAACGTGCGACGTCTGCAAGAATCCCGCAAGCTCTAAAGAGGAGGCAAAACATTTGCTAAACGTACATTTTCTTTTGGGGCGGGGGCTCCCCTCTGTCAGAACTCAATTTCAGGCACCTCTTGGTTGTGGCTGTGCTGAGTTTCCAACCTTTCTCTGTTAAGGTGGCAACAGTGGAACCAGCCGCACAGAACTGCATTGAGGCTGTGCAGACACATTCTGCTGTTTAGCCCACGGACAGACTGGTATTGGCTGCTGTACCAAGACCATATTTTGGGCATCAGTCACAAAGCACACTGCTGTCTAGCTGCTTTAACCATACAGTTTTAAACTTTATAATATAACGCTAACTTGATGCTACTGAAAAATTTAGGAAAGGCACAAAAAATCACTAAAATTCTATTTATGCACATTATACTTTTCTTTTTCTTTTTTCTTTTTTTTTTTTTTGGAGCTGGGGACTGAACCCAGGGCCTTGTAATTGCTAGGCAAGCGCTCTACCACTGAGCTAAATCCCCAACCCACATTATACTTTTTTAAATTCTGAGACAACTTACAACAGTCATTAGCTAAGTGTCAACTGATGTGCTTATCATAACGGTAATCACAAATATTTGTTTATTGAATAATATATGTACATATGTATATATGTATATTCTATTGGAAGTTGGACAACTCTGAATTAAAAGGCACATCCCAGGGTTTGAACAAGAACAGTCTTGCTGGAGAAAATATGTCTGTGTGAGTGAATTTTGAGGGTTTATATACTCACTCCACCTTCTCTTTGGGGTTAAAATGGGATCGGCTTGCTTCGAGGTTCTCTTAGCTCACTATGCCCTCCCGCCCTCTGGACCATAAACCCAGATAACCTGATTCTCCTCTGGTTCTTTCTGTCATGGCGTTTAACCGCAGTGACAGGGAAGTAACTGCCACACCGTGTGTACTTGAGCTGCTTAAACGTGCTAACGTGTGTGCACTTCCCTTGGCTGCCGTGTTAGGAACCATCCCTCCTTTGAGGCAGGTACATACAGTCTTGCTTCATCCCGAAGGCTATGCACCGCTGCAGCCGGCAGTACTGGCAGCGGTTCCGGTGGTGCTTGTTAATGATGCAGTCTTTGGACCCCCGGCACGAGTACACTAGATTCTTCCGGATGCTTCTTTTAAAAAACCCTTTGCAGCCCTCACAAGTTATTGCTCCGTAATGGCGGCCTAGAGATGAAATGTTTAAAAGCATACGATAGGTCAGAAGTCAAATAAATTCATCTTTTCATTAAAACAACAATATATAAAACAAAATTGTGATTTTTGAGATTCTGACAAATTTGTTTTTTAGGATTTATTTAAGTAGAAATTCAAACAACCATATCTGGTGGTAGGTTTAATAATGATACAGAGTTTCAAATTCTATAATGTAGCATTAAAAATGTTAGAGTGCATAAAAATGAAAACATAAAATTTTAGATCCTGTGCTGGTGATTTAGTAAGCATTCAATAGTTAGCCATTAAATAAAAAAAGTTAGAGAACTTAGGAAAGACAATAAAATCATTACCAAAAATTCTATTATGCATGTTAAGATTTTTGACCGAGAAAACTTACACATTATAGTTTTGTCATACATTGTGTAATGGTGTGCAGTTTGGTTTTTGTTTTTGTTTTTGGTTTTTGTTTTTTTTTTTGGTTCTTTTTTTTCGGAGCTGGGGACCGAACCCAGGGCCTTGCACTTGCTAGGCAAGCGCTCTACCACTGAGCTAAATCCCCAACCCTTTGTTTTTGTTTTTTGTTTTTTTGTTTGTTTGTTTGGTTGGGGTTTTTTGTTGTTTTTTCTTTTCCTCCTGCTGAGGACCAAACACAGCACCTTATACGTGTTAGGCAAATATTCAACCATCGATCTGCATACTTGGCTATAACAGATATTTTAATATTAAAGCTGTATGCTCTAGAAAAGTGAAAAGTGCTACCTAGATGGAAATATAATCATTTTTTTTTTTTTGTGAGTTCCACTCTCAAAAGCTTTGAGTAAAGCTATTAAAGTCCGGGGCTAGAGAGATGGAGCAGCAGTTACGAGCACTTGCCACTCTTACATAGGGCCCAGGATCGAGTCCCAGACACACCATCCATTGGTAGCTCTAGTTCTAGAGGATTGATAATCTCTTCTAGCTTCACAAGTATCGGGCACACACACACCCACACACATACACATGCATGTGAGTACTCACACATGTATATACACATGTGTACACATAATATTAACAAATTAATGGAGGTTTTGTAATAAAATTTCAAAAAAAATTTAACAAAACCAAGCTGGGCCCTTAAACACGGTACCACTACAACCTGTGCATGCCTATGACCAGAGGTTGAGTGTGTATCTCTGACAGGAAGCAAGCAATGGTCAGAACATAACCCTCATAACCAACTCTGAGAACAGCCCACCCAGTCCGTCTCCAGCAGGCCCTATCTGAGCGCAGAAGCTAGTGAGGGTTGGGCCTGGTTCATTTTGGGATAGGAAAATAACTAAATCTGTTATGTAGAACTGCAAATAAAGGCTAACCAGAGAATCTTCACATCTGCAACTCAATGTCCTCTGAACTCCTAAAGCAGGGTCTGGGGAAGGGTATTAATAATATATTAACACCATAATGTATTAATTAAAGACCACAATTCATTTTCCAATGATTCCTTTGGCAAACTTAATTTTTACATTTAAAACTATTCTATGTGTTTATTTCTAAACAGTGAAACCCAAAGAAATATTTTATACCATTATAAATCAAATTAATTGACAGTGAAGAAAAAATAAAACAGAACAAATAAAAACCAGAGAGAGAAAGGTGAAGTTTTTTATAGGTCACAAATAAAAACAACATATCCTTGTGTTTATTTTTCTAATGTCAGAGGGAATGCAGTTGAGGATCAGTTACTTTAACATACACAGGATTTTTTTTAATCATACCTGATGCTTTGTCTCCACACACAACACAAAGGTCAAAGACCTTATTTGGTCCCTGGTCAGGAGAATTTTCTGTTAAGAGCTTTTAAAAGAAGAGAAACGTCATTAATCACGACAGCTTCCTGCTGTCCAAATGAAAAGAATAAGGACTTGGAGTTACTTCTCACTGTTATGTGATTATTCTTAAAACTAGGAATCCTATAAATATGGACATATCAGCTAAGCTAGTCTTCTTTTACACACAGGTAAAACCTTATACAAGCCAAAAACCATGAGTTTCTTTTCACTTCTTCCACACCAATCTCCATTCCATTAAGAACCAAAACGAGTGGCCTGGACGACAGCCCACCTTTGATCCTAGACCTGTGAGGCGGGGTAGGGAAGCTGGGTGGATGTTCGTGAATTCAAGGCCAGCCTGGTCTGCTTAGTTGATTCCAGTCCAGCCAGGGCTACATAGTGAGACTCTTCCAAAACCAACATACTGAACCCAACTGGTGGGGACGCGTGGTTAGGAGCACTCGCTGCTCTTGAAGCCGGTTCGGTTCCCAGCACCCACTTCAGGAATTCGCAACTGAAGGGAAGTCTAGTTCAGGAACCCACACCTTCTACTGGCCTCTGCAGGCACCCGCATACATGCTGTGCATACACGTGTCCTCAGGTATATACATACGTATGAAATAAATAAACCTTTTTTTAAAAGCTCAACATACGAATACATGAGTGTTTTGAAATGTGAGCCACTCATACACACTGATGTTATTCATGTAAAATGTGTGCAATTATTCTAAAAGTTCTAAGACCTTTCGTGACATTTGTCTTTGACAGTTTAGAAACCTTCCCGACTGTCATGGAATGGCACCGCAAAAACACAGAAGAAAGCTGGATGCAGCCATGCCAGCCAGCACGCAGGAGGTTAGGGGCAAAGGTCTGTGAGTTCAAAACAGACTGGGCTATAAGAAGACCCCCTGTCAGAAAGATGATCCCGGCTGCCCCCAAATCCCAAAGCGACAGCATAAAAACATAGTTGTGGATTAAAAAAACAAAAAGATAGTTGTGGATTCTATTTTTAAAAAAGGGAGTTATACATGGACGCTATCAATGGGAGTAATTATAATTATGTAATTATGACTGTTACATAAAGACAACACATAATCGGCCATTAGTGAGACTAGGTGAGGTGCTCGTGGGTAAACTACTAAGCCAAAGAAATTTTATCAAGAGCTCATCATTAGGCACAGTTATAAGGATGCTGGCAAAGAGTTCTAGTTTCTTCTTTCAGATGTACTTGTCTATCCATCTTTGTCTCCTTGTGTAAGGGAAGAGACTTCTTTGACCATCACTTACCTGGAGGTGTGGTGTGGACAGATCAGGACTGGCAAAAAACAACTGGTTGACACCTGCAGCATCTGGCGTTGTGAGGAAGACTTTCCCTGGGGTGGATCCCTCATGGTTTGCTAGAATGAACTGCTTGCCCTGTGTGCTGTGGTCAAGTGCTGTCACAATCTGGATTTTCTGTCCAGTCTGCTGCTCTGTAACAATCTAACACAACCATGGCACATTAATAATGGGTTCAACTCAATCACGTTTGTTTGCTTTTTGAGACTGGTCTGGCTGTGTAGTCAGACTGGTCTTGAACCCATGACCTGCTGCCTCGGCCTCCTGAAGACTGGAGAACAGGGATGTATTACCATGCCTGACTTTTGTTTTCTTTCTTTAATGAATCAATTTTAGCCTTAAAACAGAGCTAGAAAGCCAGTTACACACCTTTTAAATAGCAATTCTGCTAGAAGCAAGCATGAGTGAAATCTGCTAAGGTACAACGGCAAGGTTAGTTGATGTCAGTTCTGTTTTCTTCCTTCGTTCACTACCTTTCACTTAGACCACTGGTTCTCAACCTGTGGGTCTCGACCCCTTTGGGGAATGAGGTGACCCATTCACAGGGCTGGCTTAGACCACTGTAAACGCAGAGATTTACTTCATGGTTCATGAAAACACAATTACAGGTAGAAAGTAGCCATGAAAATAACTTTATGGTTGGGGGTCAGCCCAACACGAGGAACTGTACTAAAGGGTCGCAGCATTAGGAAGGCTGAGAACCACTGGCTTAGACCGACATTGATTATTTGTTGTTCTGGGTCCCTGGATACTTCCGTGAAAAAGGGAAAGTCTTAGCCCACACGGAACTTCCGCTCTGGTGGGGAAAGACCGATAACTAATCAATACGGTAGGTATCCTAAGTGCTGTAGACAAAACTGCAAAGCAAGGTGAAGGGATGGAAGGAGGAAGGGTGAGGAGGGAAACTCTTTAAGGAGTGACATATTTCTTCTGCAGAGACCTAAAGGAGCAAAAGGCGGCCAGCACTGGAACTACAGAACATCCCAGACACAGGAAGTAGAATATACAAGGATGCTGAGGAATTAGGGGATGCTTTATGTATCTGAGGCACCAATCACAGCAAGGTAGCCTTGTGAATGACAGGCAGCAGAGAGCAGATTACAGTGGGCAACCGGAACCGGGGCAACAGCTGGGGACGGATGATATGCAGCTTCCTCGGACCCGCACAGCCTAGATTTCCCACCATGCAAAACAGAGGCACACCTTAGAGCAGTGCTTCTCGCCCGTCCTAATGCCGTGACCCTTTAATACAGTTCCTCCTGTTGTGGTGACCCCAACCATAAAATTATTTTGTTGCTACTTCACAGCTCTAATTTTGCTACTGCTGTGAATTGTAATGTAAATATTTGATTTAAAGGATATCTGATATAAAAGGGGTCGCAACCCACAAGTTGAGAACCACTTGTGGTCTGGAGGAGAGGAGTAGCGACCTCACTTTGGAAAAGAAGATCTTTTACATTAAATATGAAGAAGACTTGAAATGTTCAAGAGTAAAAATAAGGGACAGGAAATGTCACATTGAAACTGTCAAAATGTACTTGCACATACAGACAGTGGCAGAGAACAGGGCATGCCATGTTGAGGGTGAAAGGGAATTAGACTAGATTAGGTAAAAACCTCTCGGGATGCTGTAGTGAGAATTTTGGTTTCTTTAAAAACCCTGTTATGTTATGTCACTGTTTTAATCCTAGGTGTGGGACATAGGGCTGCCTCACTTTGTCCACAGCCATTAACCATGATTGTTTTGTACACTAGGAGAGGCAGGATTTTTGCCAGCTGCAGAAAGTTTAATTCTGGGGACTGTGGGGAGGGAATAAATGCCCGAGCCTGGAGAAGGGCTAAGGGCTCTTTGAAGAATGGAGGAGGGGGGAGGAGGAGAAAAAGGCAGGCAGGCAGGCTGCTGCCCCTCCCCTCCGTGGCTCCTCCCCTCTCCTGCCCCTCTCCTCTGTGGTTCCTCCCCTCTCCTACCCCTCCCCTCTGTAGCTCCTCCCCTCTCATGCCCCTCCCCTCCGTGGCTCCTCCCCTCCCCTGCTCCTCCCCTCTCCTGCCCCTCCCCTCTGTGGCTCCTCCCCTCCGAGGCTCCTCCTCTCTGCTGCTCCTGGTTGCTGTTGCTGTTTGACAAGAAGGTGGAGCTACCCTAATGACAAGGGTCGGACTGGCCCTAAGAAATGACACCCCTGTAGAGGTCTATGCCCCGTCTCTCCTTTCTCTCCTCCCTAGTGTTGTGGGGCTGGAAGGGCTTAGGGTGGAATAAAGGTTGGAAGGCAGGTAGAGAACCCAATTAAGTAGGTTAAAAAAAAATATACCAACAGGATGTGCTGATGGCTAGTCAAAGGGTGTTCCCAGAACACTGGGCTGAGCAGTAAGGACAAAAGTGGCCTCTGCTATGATAGGACAGTCTACGCCAGAGTAAATTCATGAATGACAGAACCCTCTCAACAATGACAACTATTACAATTATTTTTGATTACAGCTGCAATCATTTGAACTTTCTTTGTTGAACATTAGATTGGATTAGGTAAATTCTTCTCTTTCTTGCTACTGTTGGATTAGGAAAACACTTCTTTTTACAATGTGTAGTTTTGTTTTTCATGTTCCCAATTATATTTTTCACGGGTATCTCTACAAATTCCAGGCTCTGACTTCATAGTTTTCAGCATTCTACAGGACTTGGCTTTGAACCGCCAGTTCATTTGTAACAAACGTTACTATGTGTCGTACTTAGGGTTTCAATTGTTGTGATAAAGCAGCATCAAAGCAGCTTAGAGAAGACGGTTTACACTGTTTATACTTCCACACCACAGCCCATCACTGATGGATCCAGGCAGAAACTCAAACAGGGCAGGAACCTAGAGGCAAGAGCTGAAGCAGAGGGTCCATGCTTACTGGCTCGTTCCTCGTGGCTTGCTCGGCCTGCCTGCCATCTTACCCCACCAGAGATCATCCGTCTGGAGTGGTGCCTACTGCCCACGGTGGACTGGGCATCCCGTATCAATCATCAATCAAGAAAACACGGGTTTACTCACAGGCCAAAGCCAATGTTCTCAAATAAGGTTCTCTTCCAAAATGACTCCGATTAACTCGAGCTGACACAAAAACTAGCCAGCACACGACAGTTAAGCTGTTGTCCTATTTCAGATTGTTTCTTTCGACAATACTCATTGTAATTAAAAGTCCAATATTCAGTGTGTAGAAGAGACTTAGGTATATGCACAATCTAACTGCCACTGGGTTGAAGCATTAGATCCCTGAAAGGGTACTAATTTACTACAGTGTAACAGAATAATCGAAAAGAAAGACAATAAATTTGGTCTTCCATGGAGAATAATTAGATAAACAATTCTCTGCCCTCAAAATGTCAGGAGCCAGCTATCATGTCAAATTTGACAATGCTGGTAAAGGTGCCAAGGAAATGAACACCCTGACCCTGACTTGACCCCAAACCGGAGATCAGAGCCAAGGAGTGGGTGAGGTGGGGTGGGGGAGAGACAAAAAACGAAAAATAGCCCTGAAAAGCTCTGCTCCCCAAGAAACCCTATATAAAGCCTGCTTCCTGCTGCAACACAGCCCTGGGGAACCATTCCCCCTCACGGACATACACGGCAAGGTCAGTGACAATGGAAAGGACCCCTGTCTCTTGTAGAGGTGGTCCAGTTCAAAGGAGGGACAGGCCAAAAAATTCCATTCTCAAGTGGAACTTTACCAAGTTCCTCCTGGGCTAGAGTGACTACAGGGTGAAAGCTGTGTGGTGCTGTGGAAGAGCCCCTGGTGACAGAGGACATGTCTTGCTTCATCTAGGTCCACAAATATGTGCTCTGGCAAAGTGTCCCCAAGCCCTGGCCAGGCCCAGGAGCCTTCCATTTGCATTCATGACAGCTGCTGGGACAGATCTGAGGATCTGTGTACAAACTGCTCAAGGAAGTGCCTGAGGCCGGGGTGAGGGATGGGGGGTGGGGGGAGGATTCCAGTTCTACCCTGCTGTCCTGTGGATTGAAATGAAGAAAGCAGGGTTGGGGGAGGTATAATGAAATTCCCAAGATAATTAAAAACAATCCACATACTCATAGGAAATAACTCCTCATGAATACTAAGTTCGTCTACTATATAGGTAGTGTGAGAGTCATGGTTTATATTTCTGCGAACTCTTTTAATGTCAGACTTAAGTAGTTGTACATCCATATCTGTCTCTTCATTTGACCTATTAGGATATCTTGGTTTTGGTTCAGATTTAAAAAGAAAACCCAGTCTCACATAGATATATGGAAAAGAATGGAATAGTTTAATGGCAGTTCAAGCTGTGGAAATCGTCCATTGGTACCACACCTAAACCTGACGCATAGCTTTGCAAAAGCTAGCTGCAGTGTGGAGTCAGGAGTTATGTTATATACATACGGGCCACAGAGCGGAGCAGCAGAGCTCTGAAGAAACAGATATTGTCTAGTGAGTCATCAACATCTTCACCTTTTTCTTTAATTATTTTGTCCACCATTATTTATACCTAGTCTGGGCTTGAACTTGAGACCCTCTCGCCTCTACTGCTTAAAGAGTCCCTAGTGCTGAGCCATTGCAAAGGTCAGAGCCCCATCATTATTAGGGATAACTAGCCATATTTGGTTATTATCAGACTGCATCTCTATTTTTATATCTTTTATATTTTTATATTTTTAAGGGTTTTATATTTACGTGTGTGTGTGTGTGTGTGTGTGTGCGCGCGCACGCGTTCATGCATACACTCCACACTCTGCTTGTGGAGAGAGAGGACACCTTTGAGAGTTTTCTTTTCTTCTTTTTTTTTTTCTTTTCTTTTCACCATATAGATTCTGTGGATCAAACTCAGGCTTGGTGACAAGCACCTCTATCTGGATGAGCCATCTCCCTGGTGCCTGAGACTGGTTTTTATTAGGTACTTTTTTATAGCAGGGACTACCTCAGTTTCCTACAGTGAATGGAGGCCAGAGAAGGTCATTGAGAAGAGAGAGTGTTGTGTTGTGCTGATAGTTCCGAGGCCTGATGTGCCCAATGTTTTGAATTACTTAAAAAAATAACCATGTCTGCCAGGCAGTGACGGTGCATATCTTATCCCGGCACTCTGGAGGCAAAGGCAGGTGGATCTCTGTGAGCTTGATGCTCTACAGACTGAGTTCTAGGACAGCCAGGGCTACACAGAAAAATCCTGTCTCAAAAAAACAAAAACAGAAACGTGACAGACTTGGTCAAAACAGTTCAGACAGAAGAGTCAAAATTAACACTGTTTGCATGAGTAATGATGTCAAGAACTTTGGATAAAACCCTAAAAGCCTGTCATGGCATAGTCACTTTTTGCTAAAAATAGGATGTAGTCATTGAGGACTGATCTCAGATCTCCTAACCGCCAAATAACATTTTCTGATCTCCTCCTACTCCTGTTTACGGCTTTTTGTTTATTGTTATGTTATTGTTATTTGTAGAGGTGAGTTCCACAGCACCCTATCCACTAAAATCACAGCACTCACCATATTCTACTGCCATTATTTAACTACTTCTGGCTGCACAGAAAAGCCATCTGAAAGCTGGGCTATCTTTCCCCGGCACTTCCGGAACCTGACTCGGACATCTAGCATAGACAGTGAAAGCTCGGTAGGTCAGCAGATGAACCGTAAACGACACATACCTCACCCATCTGTTGGTCAATAATCTGATGTGCAATTTCTTCTATGGTCGCCATGATCTAATTGTCAAAATATCTGCCAAAGATGAAAAAAAAAAAAGGCCTTTTTACAATTATATACATAAAGTGTTTACTGAAGAAACTCTAAGTGAAGTTATATGCTGCCTAAGGTTTTCTTTAAAATAATCCAGTATAGGTGTGTGAAAGGGAATAGCCCAGTAGTTCTCAACCTTCCTAATGCTCTGCCCCCTTAATACAGTTCCTCGTGTCATGGTGACCCCAACCAGAAAGTTATTTTTGTTACTACTTCATAGCTGTAACTTTGCTACTGTTATGAAACGTAATGTAAGTGTTTGACATGCAGGGTATCTGAAATGTGACCCCGGTGAAAGGGTCGTGGCCCCCAAAAGGGTCACAACCCACAGGTCTAGACCAAATAAGATCTGCCACGCACTAGCGATGTTGGACACTGGCAGCTGATGACCGGACCTGCTGGGGGATTCAGGTGACTATTCCGATTTTGTACATCTGACGTATGCTTTAAAAGCTATTCTACGTGGGAGTGGATGGAACAGTTCCTATAAGCCAACCCCTGTGCCTGGAGTACACTGCTTCCTGTGACTATTGCTCAGGGAGGGCTGAGGCCCACAGACAATACAGGCAACTGCCGCTGCTGTTGGGTGCCCACGAGAACTAGATGTTACTGCTGAAGACACCATGCTATCGGGTCACAGGACAGAAAAGAAATCCGATGGAGGTGGGCTGGGAGTTTCTTCCCTGCTGGCTAGCATTCAGAGCTGAGGGGGCTGGGTGGAGATTGCTATCTATAGTCTTACTTGGCTGGAGACCTTGTGATGGGATATTACTGCCCCAATGTGTTATGGGAGTAACCAAATGCTCTCTGCTAGAGTCTGAGTCGTGTGTCACAGGCGGCTGCTAATCCAAGCTCAGTAACCACTGTAAGAAAGCCTGGTGGGAAGGGCCCGACTATAACATACACAGAGATGGCCAGGATGCCGCCCCCAGCAAAGCCATTTACTGTGTCACCTTCACGTCACCGCGCATTCTGCCTTTCTAAGCCCTCATTCCTCTACCTTCCTGTAAACACTATTAAGTTGGAGAGAGTTCCCAAGTAGAATGCTTGCCTACCATGGCAGAAGAGGCTCGAGCTCAATTCCCATTAACACACAAGCAGCAAGTGTGCAAGACAAGAGCCTTCCTTTTGAAACGCAGCCTCTAATGACCTCCTGTGTTGGTACTGCAGCCCGCCAAGGTTCACACTAAGTGCTGTCTCTTTCTTGGCCTCGAGGGCAGCCACATTCTATCTAGTCTTCAAGTATCTTCACGTCAAAGCCCACTGTGCTTAATCTAAACGCAACTTCACTATTTTTTTTTTTTTACAATTTATGATTTATTTGTGCATGTCTGTGTGTGGAGGCCAGAAGGGGGCTTGGTGTCCACCACTATAGCTGTCTATTCCTTTGAAGCGGGGCACTCCCTGAGCTGTCATTTGCTAAACGTGACACTGCAGCGGTGCACACTCTAATTCCTGCAGTTACTTCCCATCCTCTTCACTCTCAGTGTCACACCATTGCTGATCAACACGTGTGCCCAAGACGGCTGAGAAAATGAGACATACGTAAGAGGCGCTTTTCTTTTTAAGTTTTTATTTATTTATTTATTTATTTATATGTACGTAGGCTTGTGCACAGGAATGCAGATGTCAGAGGAGGCCGGAAGAGGGTCCCCTAGGAAAGCAGCCAGTGCTCTTGACTACTGAGCCATTTCTCCAGACTCCTGTTTTATTTATTGAGTTTTTAAGGTAGGGTACAAAGTAGCCTGTTTGGCTTTGAACTTGCTATGAAGCTAAGGCTGACCATGAACTGTAACTCTCCTGCCTCCACCTAAGCATCGGGATTACAGGCAAGTGCCAACGCAGTCTGCAGACCGTTGATGGCTTAAAACGAGTCTGCCTTCCCAGGAGAGTAGTTTGCCGCCGTACGTCAAAACCTGAAATTGCTCGAGTCAGAGTTTCAAGTTCATGGTCGGCCTGTTACAGACTGCTAGAATTCAGAGTTGTAATCCTGACTCTAACAGCGACTAAATGCATAGTTTATTTTATAATACCCTTCAGGCACTTAACCTGAGGCTGCTTCTTCAGGATAAGACAGCCAACATCATCTCTCTGAGAGGTTAAAGAGTGGATAAGTGGATAAGTGTATCTAATGGTCCCTGACAGGCAGTAAGCGTTCCATGTACGTTCCACGTAGCAGAATGAACGCAGTGCTCACTAAGTGAGCAAAAGGAGACAGAACACATTGAAGATGTAGGGAAAGCTCACACAAGAGATGGCTAAATTAGTCACTGAAGGGTCATGCATTTTTACTGGCCTGAGGCACAAAGCAAAACGCTCGAGGAAGAGGGCTGGAGAGGACGCTTAGAGGGTAAGAGCGATGGCTGCTTTTCCAGACGACCTGAGCTGGATTCCCGGCACCCCCATGGTAGCTCGAAATTGGCTGTAACTCCAGTTCCGGGGACCCAACACCCCCTCTGGTCTCTGTAGGCATGAAGCATGCACACGGTACACAGGCATAGATGCAGACGACGTAGTCACATAGATTATAGAAAATCAAATGTCAAAAGCGTTAGGATAGTCCCCTTACTACTTCGGAGTTAAGAACCTTGGTCATAACTGTGTACACATCCGCTAGACCCCGCCTCTTCATCCTTTCCACACAAATGGTATAATTAACAGAACCTCCTAGCTTATTAAACTCTGGGTCTCTATCCCCATTCAAAATTATGCAGCAGCCAACACAGGAGTCAGCACATACCTGGCAACAGTAAAAGGATTTTTAAATGTGTAATGACCAAAATTCAATTCGGAATCAAATACCCAGTAAATCCAAGGTGTCACTGACAGCACAGGTCCATCCATCCACGTTGTATGGAACCATGCCACTGAGATTTTATTTTTCTTTTTTTAATTTTATTTAATATATGAGTCCTCTATTGCATATACATCCTCAGGCCAGAAGAGGGCATCAGATCTCATGACAGATGGTTGTGAGCCACCATGTGGTTGCTGGGAATTGAACTCAGGACTTTGGAAGGGCAGGCAGCTCTTAACCACTGAGCCATCTCACCAGCCCTCACTGAGATCTTTTTGTAAAACACCGAACGTGTGCATTTTGACATGACTGTGTATGCTGTCATAACACAGGACACCATGGACTCTGCCTGACACATGTCAGCTTAGACTACTGGGTGCCATGAATTTCCTTCCCCCCATATAAACGTTTCTGTTTTTACAGAAACATAATGGTATAAATACATAAAACCATAATGTAATTACTTGTAATTATAAAAAAATTTTCAAATATTTTCCTACCATCTTTCGATAGCATCTAATTATCAAATTAGTACCGAGGTAGTTTGGAGAATGGCTCCTGCAGGCTCCTATGTTTGAATACTTGGTCCCCAGTTGGTGGAGTTGTTTGGAAAGATTAGCAGATGTGATCTTGTTGGAGGAGGTGTGTCTCTGGGGAAGGTTTTGAGGTTTCAAAAGCTCATGCAGTTTCCAGTTAGGTCTCGTGTGCGCGCTCTCTCTCTCTCTCTCTCTCTCTCTCTCTCTCTCTCTCTCTCTCTCTCTGCCTTCTGGTTGCTGTCTGTCTTAGGGTTCTTTAGAGTCACAGAACTTATGGGTGGGCTCTACGCAGTAAGGGAATTTGTAGTCCAACTCCCCAACTATGCTCAGCAGCAGATGTGAATGGAAGTCCGAGGATCCAGCAGTTGCTCAGTTCCACAAGGCAAGCGGGCAAAGCAGAGAGGATCTTCCTTCTCCCAGTGTCCTTATGCAGGTCTCCAGCAGAAGGTGTGGCCCAGACTAAAGGTGTGCACCACCTCTCCTGGATCTGGGACTTGCTCTGTCCCAGGTGACCTTGAACTCAGAGATCTCCTTGCCTTAGTCTCCAGGGATTCATGGCCACTTTGCCTCAAGATCTCCATGCCAAGATCCAGGTCAGAAACTTGTGTCTCCCAGCCTCAAGATCAGGACCAATTCCGGATTGTAGTTCATTCCAGATGTAGTCAAGCTGACAACTAGGAATAGCCACTACACTGTCTTAACATGTAAACTTCCAGTCACTACCCCAGTATCACACCGGCCATACTCCCCACCAGGATGGTCATAGACGTTAGCTCCCTGAAACTGTGAACCCCCAGATTACATGCTGTTATAAATTGCCTTGGCCATGGTTGTCACGGCAATAGGAAAATAGGATGAATACATTACTGGATTGTATTAATTATTGCATAATTTTCTGGAGAGACGGTTCAGCAGTTACCAACATGTGCTGTTCTTGCAGAAGACCAGGGTTCAGCTCCCAGCACTCATATCAGGTAGCTCGAAACCTTCTGTAACTCCAGAGATATGACACCTTCTGGTCCCCATGGACACCTGCACTTATGTGTATTCCCCTCAACATATACACATATGACTAATTTTTTATTGAAATTAAGTATGCATGTATAGGTTTTTCAAGACATGGTTTCTCTGTGTAGCCCTGACTGTTCTGGTGGCTTTGACCTCAGAGAATTCTACCTACCTCTGCCTCCACCCGTGTGCTGGGATTAAAGGAGCATCCATCATACTCGTACAATATATTTTGTTCATAATTTCCCTCTCCCAATGCCTCTCCACTTCCCTACCCACCTAATTTTATACTCTTTCTTCTCTCTCTTTAAAACAAAGAAGAAAACAAGAAACAAACATACACACAAAAGACCCTCCCACCCCCCAAAAAACCCCAAAAAACAGAAATAAAAATAAGTAGCGAAAGGGCAGGAAGACAGAAAGTGCCCAGGCGACAGAAAAATGTCACTGAGTTCATGTTGTGTTGGGCGTGGCACCAGCCTGGAGGTGAGACTCCACTGGAGATGGGAATTTACCACAGATAACATCTTGTTCAGGGGTGGGAATCTGTGAGCGCTCCCTGCTCAGTGCTGGGACCAATCTGTTTTGAGCCTGCGCAGGCCTTGTGTTTGGTGACCGGTCCCTTGAGCAACATTCCTCAACCATCACTCTCTCCTTTCTCTCTCTCTCTCTCTCTCTCTCTCTCTCTCTCTCTCTCTCTCTCTCTGTGTGTGTGTGTGTGTGTGTGTGTGTGTTTTAAATTATTTATTTTGATTTTTAGACACAGGGTTTCTCTGTGTAACCCTGACCATCCTGGAACTTGCTTTGTAGACCAGGCTGGCTACACACTCAGAGATCCCCCTGCCTCTGACTCCCAAATGCTGGGATTAAAGGCGTCACCACCACTGCCCAGCTATAAACGGCATTTTAAAAAGTTAAGCACAAGTGTAATTTCATAAACTAAAGCTATCGTTTATTATAAGCAATATTCACTTGTTTCGAGGACAACATTGTTTCTCAGTTATGGATCACTGTTTTTTAACAAAATCTCAATCATTTGATTTTACCAATGAAGGCTCGGGAGCCAGATGCTTGGTTGAAAGCCCGTTGGATCAGAGGCAGAGAAAGCAGTCAGCTGACCTCGGCCGATATCCCAGCAGCAATGCCCCTCTCCCAAGCTGTCTCAAAGAACCTCCTTCAACTGAATGTCCCTCCCTTCTACTTCCTGTGTGTCTCTATATCCGTCCTCGTGACTCTTACTGAATTTTTTCCTTAGTGATCCTATGTCCACTTCCTGTCAACTGATTGCTTGCTCTGCCTCTCGACCTATGGTTGGAGTTATTTAGCCCCGTTTATAATATTCAAGCAGAAAGCTCTTGAATTAAAGGTATGCATGCTAGGGCTGAGCCACACCTCAACTAAAAACAGGTTTTTCCAGTAAATAACACAATCTCAGGGCTCATGGTGTGATCCAGTATCTTCCAACAAGGGATAATTGTCTAACTCTTTCCAGGCGGGTTACAGAACAACCAAACTGATGAGAAAAAAAAATTAAGTCAAATTGTCTTTGCAATATATTTATTTCTAATAATCATGATGATGTGAAAATAAATAAAATAAAAAAGCCCCTTGGCTTGATATTTACTGAGGCTTTGGCTATTAGAGAACATGAAAGGGGCTGAGTTGACACCGTAATAAGCAGGCACTGCAATGAACCAAAAAAGTATTTCTTAAATATTCCTAAAACTGTCCAACAGAAGGGGAGAGAAAGCTCCGGACACTTCTTGCCATCAGCGAAAAGCGTTCATTTGTATCCTACAAAGATTCCCATTTAACTGCAAAACCTGTGTGTGTGTGTACACATACAGGGGGTGCGTGGTCTGTTACAACAACCAGGCCAGTGATGGATTTCCTAAGATTTCCTCATTGAAGGGCGCTCCTTCTGACAGAAGTTCCAGAATTGATGTGGCCACTTCTATCGCTTTATTGGCAGGTTTAAGGGAAGTAATTCAGCAAGATGCCCCAACTAGCATTCTGTCGAAGTACAGTTGGCATATGTGAAAATCTGCTTTGTTGCCCGGGGCGGGGGGGGGCACATAATCTGGGAAGGTATTAATCTTAACATCAATGTTTTTCTTTTAAACAAATGCAGGTTCACAGCTAAAAGGTCTCATTAAATTTCTGGGTAGATGTTGACGGGGAAATTGTATGAGAGGATGTTGACTTGTGACAGAATTTAAGGTTCTGTAGAAACAAAAGTCCTTTTACTCAATGAATGATCCATCGGGAGGCACCTGTGGCCAGAAAGTCTCAAGTGAGTTGTGCTTGGCAGGACGGAAGCTGTGCTCTGCGCTCAGTTTTCCTACCCTGGCAAACAGACTCAGCTCACGGAGCCCCTCAGCGTGCAGAGGTGGCTAAGACAATAAGTGCTTTTGAGTGATGCTAACAACTGTTCGACCTTTGACTCCCCTATGTTGGAGAGTTTTAAGAAACATGCAAAATACTCTCTTGGTTTATTGCAGTGTGTTTGAAGGCTACTGAAATTATAGGATGACGTTGTATCTTGGTGGGACAGAAATCTGATTAGGTTTTTTTTTTTCCCCATAATGACTTATGGCTCTCAAAACTGCTTTTTGTCAGGTATTTTTTGAAGTATTCAATGATTTAAACATATTGCTTCAAGGAAGTAACTTAATATATTTATGTTAAAAGGTAAAATTGAAAGTTTTACTAAAAAAAAAAATAGCTACCGTGGAAAAACAGGGTGAAAACTGGTTCTTTGGAGGTGTTTACAGTAGAGATGACTTTATAATTGAAAATGACTTCCTTAGGCAGAAAAGATGGCTCAGGGGTTAAGAGCCTAAATTCCGTTCCTCTACCCATATGGTGGCTCTCTATACCATGTAACTCCAGTTACAGAGGATCTCAAACCCTCCTCTGGCCCCCGAGGGCACAGTACTCTTGTGGTAGACAGATATACATGCAGGCAAAACACCCACCCAGAAAGTCACAAGTTCATGTTCCTTTACATCAAATACTATCCATTAAATATCAAGGTTTACAAAGCCTGCAGTCAGTCCAAGGAATTCCCTACTTAGGAATCCCAGAGGCGAATGTTTAGCAGTTTATCACACTAAACGGAAACCAGCTTCTGCAGCACACATCTTTTCTACCACACTTGTTCTACCTGACCTCTGAGACCCTGCTCAAATTCCATTCTACCCACCATTTCTGAATGATCCGCTGTATACTGTGTGCAGCAAGAGTTAGCTGGGATTTAAGGACTGACTCCCATGGTTTCTATTAATTCTTAAAACTTCCCAACAGAGGCCCATTTTTCTAGAGATGGTTTTTAAAGGTTTGTGGGTGTGTACACACACACACACACACACACACAGAGGATCTTATAGTGAGTGCTATTTATTATATGTTTGAATTACACACTTCATCACACCCACAGTAGATATTCAGGCTTTGTTGCCTTGAATCAATCCCCTTCAAAACCCTTTTCTTTCCTTTTTAAAGATTATTTATTATATATAAGTACACTGTAGCTATCTTCAGACACACCAGAAGAGGGCATCAGATCTCATTAAGATGATTGTGAGCCACCATGTGGTTGCTGGGATTTGAACTCAGGACCTCTGGAAGAGCAGTCAGAACTACTGAGCCATCTCTCCAGCCCCCTTTAAAACCTTTCAACTGAAAGTTTTACACAGAATAATGAAATCGGTTACATTTATTGTCGCCATATGTTTTGTTTGTGATGGATCCAAGTATCAAGTATCTTCTTTAATCAGTGGAAGCAACATTAAGACAGCTTTTGAAAGCAGAGTTAGGAGGCTACAAGGGAACAGTACAGAAGCTCTAACCTGGAAACAGGAATTCTGGTCACTGCCACCCTTTGACTATAGGTCTCTGGAACTACAGCAAGTGGAAAAATTACATTGTATCCAAAGATTCAAGATGCACACCAAAAGGTTACTGGACATATTGATACAAAGGACATAGTACCTTTCCTTTATCTTCCATACGTCTTCTGGGGTTTGGATACATGGTTTCCAAGCCAGTCTCGCCAAGAACTCCAGGTGACCTTTGCTGCTTTAGCCTCCTGAGTACTGGGATTATAGGGTTTGCGTCACCAGCCTGGCTCCTTCCTACAGGTCATCCAGCCTCTGTTCTTTCTCAATATCAAATGGTCCACAATCAACTCCCACTTTTCTCACCTTCCTCGAATCTCCTCTAATGTACTTGAATTTCTGCCCTCCAAACTACAACTCCCAAGACACCCTCCCTGAACAATTTTCCTTTTCATCTTTGCTGTGTGATTAGAACAGATGAATAATCTCTTTCCAAATTTACTAAAGTGGACACATAAAGTTTAAAGACAATTTCCCAACCGGGTAAACACACAGAGACTTTTAAAAACAAAGAAAAACCCCTCCCTCGAAGTCTAAGACATACTAACAACTTTCAGCCGGTGGGAAAAGCCCTAAACAGATTTAACTTCAAGTCTGTTTTGCTTGTCCTTCCCAGTTTAGGCTGACTGACCCCGCTTAACTCTGGGGTAGGGGACAACCTGGTAATATCTGCACATCGGGAGACATTATCTGAAGAAACCGGTGGCAGGGCTCCTAACAAAAGAGCTAGTGGAAGCTTTAAGATGTGCCCAGTACATGAGATAGCCCTAGGCCACCTTCCCTCAAAAATACAGCCGCAGCAGATGCTGGTCCTCTTCGGGCAAGCAGGATCCTAAGCGGGCGGAGGTGTCATCCCGCAGCCCAAGGGTACATGGCCCCATCGGGTCCCGCGCCCCGCAGCTCCCTCCCCTGCACCTACCACGCGCGCAGCCCCGGGGCGGGGGAAGCGGCGCCGATACGGAAGCGTTCCCTGTGGGTGAAAGGTCACCGTCCCCGCCCGGCCTCCCGCGGCATTGAGCTGTCCGCTACCACCCCGCACTCGGGTAACCGGGAGCTGGGACACTTGGGGACACGGGCGCTCGGGCCACGACGCTTGGCGGTTGGGCCGCCCAGCACCCGACTTACCCCTCCCGCCGTGGCGGCCGCTGGGCTGGAGAGAGCAGAGGCGAGGGGACCCGAGGCCAAGGGGACAGGAGAGCTTTCTGGGTTTGTGTATTTGGGGGTGGGGGTCAGAGTTCGTGACCCCACCCTCGGCTTGGCGGTGCGCGGTGCTCTTGGCGCCTGCGCATTAGCGCGGTGGAGAAGCGGCCGGCCGTGGTGACGTTCCCTGGGCGAAGCCGAGGGCCCGGGAGTCCAGCGGCGGTTCTGGAAGTCGATTGCCCCCTGCAGGTGTGGAGGGAGACCGCCGCCGCCGCCGCTGCGTGTCCACCCGATGTCTTGGGTGAAGAGCGTCTAGTTCTTCCAAAACCTGCAACTCTGGTGCCAGGGCCTCTGCGGGCTCGTGATCCCAAGTGCACATACCCAAACACACGTAAGTAGAAGTCAAAGACACCCGAGGGCTAGTGAGATGGCTCAATGGTTAAGAATACTTGTGGCTCCTCCAGAGAACACGGTTTGATTCCCAGTACCCACATGGTCTTCTGAAACTTCAGTTCTACTGGATTTGGTGCCCTCTTCTGGTGCGCAAACATGTGCAGGTCGAACACCCTATACTAAAAAAAGTAAAACTTTTTTCTCTTTTTTAAAAAAGATGTGTTTATTTATAATACACTGTAGCTGTCTTCAGACCCACCAGAAGAGGGCATCAGATCTCATTAAGATGGTTGTGAGCCACCATGTGGGTGCCGGAATTTGAACTCAGGACCTCTGGAAGAGCAGTCAGTGCTCTTAACCACTGAGCCATCTCTCCAGCCCCAAAGTAGAACTAGTGAAAAAAACAAAAAGGAAGGAAGGAAGGCCTGAAGAAAAGACAAGTCTTTTGGAACAGGGCCTGTTGAAACCCAGACTGGTCTTTTAACTCGTGATTCTCCTGCCTCCCTCTCTGGTGCTATAAGATTTTTTAAAAATCCCTTTATATGGGTGTTTTACATGCATATATGCCTGGTACACTGCAGGCGCGCATGGTTCAGGTGGAGGCCATCAGATCCTCTGGATCTGAAGTCACAGATGGTTTTTTAATGGCCACATGGGTGCTTGGAATTTAACCTCTACAAGAGCAGCCAATGCTCTTTAACAGCTGAGCCATCTCTCCTGCCCCTTAAAGGAAGTTTTGATTTGAGAAATAATAAACAACCTAATTGGTCTGGACTTCGTTATGGGCACTCTCTTAGATTAGTTCACCAGAGCTAAAGAGTCTGCGTAGGGGTAACAGGGCCCAGGACAGAACACCCTGACCCTGACTTAACCCAAATGTAAGACCTTGTCCCAGAGTCTGATCACAGAGGATTGGATCGCACCAATCCTCAAGCTTTCGCCAACATCAGGCCACATAATTCTTCAACTGCAGGCCACCCTGGAAAACCCCACACCCCAAGAAACCCTATATAAAGCCCATTTTCTGCTTAGTTCCCTGAAGTGTCTCAAAGAGGCAGACATCGTCCTTGGTTTTTCCTTCCCAGTAAATCTCGAGTGAGGTTTGTTGTGTGGTGTGGATGTGACTTTGTAGTGTTCCTTGGCTCACGGCTGGCAGGCTGTACCATGATTTGAAGAACCTTTCCCGTGCCAGAGCAGAGCTGTAACACAGTCTGTGTAGACCCCAATCACATAGAACTTCCCAGCAATACAAGAACAGGCTCAGGCAAAATGGAGTCAAATTTTACCTGGCTGCTTTCAGAGCAATACCACAACCACTACCGTGACCTTATGCTCCTTTTGTCCCTTTTGCTGGACGAAGTGTCCCCAGATAGTTAACAGTTCCCGCTGGTCGATAAAGATCTGCAAAACGAAAGGTCACTACCAGAACATCACATTCTGACAGTGGTCACCTGTGGCTGGAAACTCTGGTCGCATGTTAGGTACTGTGTGGTTCAGACTTTGAGGTGATCTGGAACTTTTCTTTGCATCGAGATAAACACTGTAGAAAAGCAGCCCGATCCAAGGCAGAAACCGAAGTTAGGGGTTGGGGGTGGGGAAACTTTTTTTTTGTGCTAGGTAGAATAGTTGTCCCTTAAGGTCCCATTGCCTCATGCCTATAACCTTAGCTCTTGGGAAGTAAAGCAGGAGGAACAGGAGCTCGGTCAGTTTGAAGCTAGCCTGGGCTGCATCTCTAAGAAAACATTGCCATTTCTCTTTGGAATTGAGTATTTAGACACAGAAGGAGGACTTGCAACAGCCTCCCCTAGCAGTTAGAACTGTTTCATGCTTAGTTCTCTCAAAGTCTGCCTCTGCCTTTTAGTACTGCTTGGTTTGCCCGTAATGCAGCCTTCCCAATAACCTCAAGCTGGGCCCAGAGGTGAACACGATGAAAGCCAGGTTGGAGGGAAAAGAGGAACTCACTACGTTTTCCTTATTCTCGACTCTCAATACACACGCCCAAAGGCACGCTGTGGTTACCAGGGTAACCACTCACCTCCAGTTCATGAACTTAAGTCACAAGATGCTGACGTCTTAAAATCGGGCGCAGTGGTTGATGCTTGAAATACTAGTACTCGGTAGGCCCAGGCAGGGAGATTGTTATGAATATTTGGCGAGCCTGTCTCAAAGGCAACCATATGAATAAATCGGTCCTGGAAACGGAAGCGACTTTTAGAGGATTGCTCCAGGTGACGTGTCTCTCTTGGTCACACTTTAGAATAAGGGGCCAGTGAGGTTCATCTTAAAGGTAAGGCTTGGAAGACTTTGTCAGAGAGGGGCTGGGGGTCACATGCCCATAATCCCAGTGGCTAAGGAGGATGAGGTGAAGAGTCTGAACGCTGAGGGCCACCCTGGACTGCACGGCATCAACACATGAGCATAACCCCAAACCTCTAATAACGGACTCCACACCAGCAGTAGATATCACAGTGCATTTATTTTGTATGAATTATAATACATATTAACATTATTTACAATTCTATTTTATTTATAAAATTTCTTATGAACAGTAAGATACAAACCATGATCACTTTATGTAAAAAAAAGTGTTTTGAGAATTAAAAGTGATTAATTTCTTTTCTGAAATTGGTTCTTACATGCAGCAAATAACTCCATGAAAGAGAAAAACAAAATACTTTGATATTTAGTCTTTTAAAAGCTCCCACCACCTTTAACTTATTTTCCTAGCAGGCAAATTCCCATCAGAACCACTGCTGTCTTTGCTGTTTCCTTTCTTAAAATTCCTTCCCAGTAGTAACTGACTTTTCCTGTAAGAGAAAACGCTATGGATTTGCATTTAGAAAGTAAAATTAAAAGTGACGTACACTCCAGAGCATGGGTACCGTAGATACTTTTTCGGGACCCATTGAAGATATTAAACTCAGCAGGCAAACATTTATTCACTGCACGGAAGACAGTTGTTGGATGTGGGCGACCTCCAGTGAACAAGGTAAAGTGTTTTCAAGGACAGAATTTGGTAAGAAGGACAAGACTGTTTAATGATCACAGGAAGCCAAGGAAGAGAACTTGGATAGTCTAACAGAGAGGAGAACAGGACCCTATCACTGGGAAGTGTCACAGAACAATGGGCAGAGCTGGGCTGACTGATATGAGGACAATGGGAATGGTAGGAACAGAAAAAGGCTGAAGCCGGCCAAACCACTCAGAATGCCCTGAAGCTCACAGGAATAGCGACTAAATCAGAATTCTGCTGTACGCAGATTGCTTTGAAATGTCTAAAGCAGACTACACAAAAGGGGTTTAAAACCAAGAAGAATAAAAAAAAAAAAACAAAAAAACAAAAAAAAAACGCTAGTTGCTTTCCTGGATAAAGGCTTGAATCCGGGGCCTCATCCATGGTAGCGAGCGTGTGCCACTCTGGCTCAGAGGGAAAGGCGTGGCACCCATAAGGGGCAGAAGAATGAAGACGGTAAGGACAAGAGAGACTCAGTCAGGTTCCAGAGTCCAGGTGGAGTCCTGAAGGAAACAGGCGGGGAGAAAGCTGAGCCCTAGTCTTGCCATGACTGTGGGCTTGCACGACAGTGAGGAACGTGGGCCTATGACCTGGGTTGGAAGGGCTTTGGAGACTACGTCAGGGGTAGCTGACTGAGTTAGGCAGGGTGACACCCTGAGGGGGAGCTGTCTTGGGAAAAACAGTGAGATTCTTACTCAAGGCAAAACACCTTGGGAATTCTGCCTTCAATGTATTCAACTAAAGCTGCGAAGATCCCTTAGAAATGCACAGATTATATATGGTGTCTATCCTTAAGGATCTAGGAGTACGCTGAGGTAGGATTTGCTTCTGGAAATTCCAGCATTTTGACTACAATGAGCCCAGCGGAAGGGCATTTAAGGCATAACCGCACATGGTGATGATGACACTATGTTCTCACATAGGAGGCTCCTCCATTCCTACATAGCCTGCTATGTATCCGGCAGACAAAAACATACTTCTGAGTTGTTTCCTTCAGTGCCATTCCATTGATATAAATCAAAGCGGGATGTCGGACAGCATTTAAAAAAAATGTCAGTCTGTACTCAGAGTCATGCTTCTTACTGGAGAAAACAAGGGCCGTCAGGGAAAACAGACCGAGACTGGTTACATCAGAAAACAGAAAGAGGTTCAGAAACAGGATAATGTGACCAATATTCCTTTTCCTTCTCTTAGGAATTGGGGGGCGGGGTGGGGTGCCGTCCTCTGTTTTAGCTGCTGCAGACAGAGGAGGAATACTGTTGGGGACACTGAGAATGTCCCCCCTCCCAGCTCAGCCTGCCATCTTGTCTCGGTTACTTTCTGGCTTAGCGTAGGAGACACCGGAGCCAGGGCCTGGTGGCAGCACACGCATGTGTAATGAGCAGCATTCCGGGATCCAGGAGAGAGATGTTCTCCACATCTAGACTGCCCCGGCACCGTTTGTCCATAAATGTTAGCAATAGGGCAAGCTCAGGGGTAGAGTGTCTGCATTGAGTCCCTGGGTTCAGTGATATTATTTTAAAGTAGTTTTACAACAAATTATAAATATGTTCTTATCAAATGCCATTGAATGAGCGAGGTTAAATACATGGTTGGCAGTCCTTAGTGGTTTATGAAGGGATCAGGGGACAGGGAACACAATCTCACATTTAGAATGTCTTACGGGAGGGGTCACGATCTGATAGCTTATATGCTGCCTTTTGCAAAGTTCTTCATAAGACTAAGCAAATATAATCACACACGGATTTCTACACCTAGGAGTTACTCTGTGTGCTAATCTCTCTCTCTCTCTCTCTCTCTCTCTCTCTCTCTCTCTCTCTCTCTCTCTCTCTCTCTCTGTGTGTGTACAGATTTTGAATACTTTCTTGATTCTGTTGCGTGTTAGAAGACAGAAGACCTAGTTAATGTTTCTTAGACTTTTTTGAGGCTTACAAGAAAGAACATTTTAAAGAGGTTGAGAATTCAACACAAAAGATAGAAATATAAAGTAAAAGGAGTCCTGTCTCCAAAAAGAGTGCATTACAAACGTTACACGGATGCTCATGTAGGATCCAATTAAAATATGTTCTGAAGAACTAATTTGCTTCCTGTGGCCAGGAAGGTAGCATGTAGCATTCTGTGAAACTGTACGGGGCTTCAAACTGTGCTGTAGCCAGAGACATCCAAGAAAACCTGGACCTGCTACATCTAGGTCTATTTTATCTGCAGCGAATGGCATCCAAAAGGCCTTGTGATGGTGTTCAGGATAAAAACAAAATAGTATTCAGATTATAATTCTCTACTACTGACATCGCACTAAGAACCATGACGAGGCAGAAAATTCTTATAGCCTTTAATAGGATATTTTCTGTATAACCCTGCCTTGTAGCTGACAGTTTAAACTCAGTCAACAAAATATTTAAACACTGACACAATTTTAAGCATAACTTCCTTCTCCTGCTGCTTATCAACACATGCAAGAGGGTTTGCGTGTTAAACAGTAAGTATGCCAGAATTAGGAATGCACACCTTTCCTATCGAGGGACGCTGACTGATAAGGTCCGTGTGGTAGCATACATCTAAATAGGATGTGGGAGCTGAGGCAGGGCGGTGAGCATCAGGCCGGCCTGGGCTGCATTGAAGGACTGTGTCTCAAAACGGAGGGAGGGAAGGAAGAAGAGGAGGAGGAAGAGAAGGAGGAGGAGGAACAGGAAAAAAAAAGATGACACTTTAAATGTCAAGGGGAACAAATCAAAGTAGCATAAAATTTCCTTTAAAAATAGTTGTTTTAGATCACTTGTAAAGTACATGTTACAGAAAATGTGACATCCTTTTAGATATAAATACCACCACTGACTTGGCATCACAACTCTTAAAAATAATAGAGGGTATTAGGTAACATGTTACCTGCCATAGTCTGTGTCTTAAAACATTAATCACTGAGCTTAGTGGCACACACATGTAATTCTAGCAGTTGAGAAGCGTGAGTCACAGGCTGGCATGGATTACACAAGTTGCAGGCCAACGTGAGCGTCTGTCACTCCCATTGGCACTGAACTGGCAGTTTTCAATGAAGGCCAGGCATGGAGGGGCAGGACTCCAGTTACTTAGAGGTTGAGGCAGGAAGGCTGTGTGCGGCTCAAGCTTTGCCTAAGCTACACAGTTAGTTCGAGGCCAGCCTGGCCATTGGCGAGCCCCTACGGGGTGTGGGAGTTTGGGGGGCTGTGGACAAAGTCGTCAGTACTGACCCTGCTGGGATTTCATTTCACAGTTACTGAGGTAGAAGCTGCCTCTGTGCCTCTCTACTGCAATATAAGAAAATCCCACCTAGGCTTAGCGACTCAACAATACACATTTCATCAGAGATTTTAAAACTGTAATTTCTAAACCAAGCATTGCATGGACACTTGCGTCTTAAGCCCTGTGCTTTACTCGTAAAGATTTACCAACAGTGAAAGCGTCATGGTGTAAGGCAGAGACAACAGTGTGGACCGCAAGTCGGCGACAGTATGCAGGATACAGTATTACGGTAAGTTCCCAGTCTCTAAACAGTACTTCAGAATTCAGTGTGAGTCTCGGAAACAGCTCTGACCAGCGAGTAAACATCAACATTTTAATAAATAACAAACATGAAAGACATTTTTAGGAACTGTATATACCTAACAAAACACTCTATCTCACAACGACGGTGGGTGGACTTGTCTTGGCAGTGTTCGTTTTCACACGGCTTTTGAGTAGCTTTTATGCCATTCTCCACCTTGTTGGAACCTCAGAGGCAGTGCAGTCAGTGCGGCTATAATACTGTGCCCTCCTGAAATGCGTCTATCCACCTGGTGATGAGAGACAGCTGTTAGGCCTGAGAATTCAGCTGTGGGACACCTGTGAGTGTGTCACTTAGGACCTCTGCTACAGTACATGGAGTTCTTACACACAGCTAGCTAACCCTTACTTGGTAATCTGAGCCAATGTTTCCCCTGGAGAGTGCTTTCTTTGTGACATTACTAGGTCATGTGTGAATGTTCTAACATGTCCTAGAATCCGTGAGAAGGCACAGTAGGTAAAGATGCTTGCCACCAAGCATGACAACCCGAGTTTAGGGTCCCTGGGACCTACCTGGTGGAAGGTGGAAACTTGCTCCTGCAGACTATCCTCTTACCCCCACACTAACGCCATAGGGAACACTCACACAGCAAAGGAATGTTAAGCATTTGTGTATGCGTGTGTTTGAACGTCTGTGTATGTATATATGAGTGTGTGTGCGAGTATGTGTGTATATGTACATGTGAGTATGTATGTGTTTGTTGGGTATGTGTGTATATGTACATGTGTGTGAATAAGTGTGTATATGTGTGTATGTACATGTGTGTGAGTATGTATATGTGTGTTGAGTATGTGTGTATATGTGTGTCTGAGTGTGTGTTGAGTATGTGTGTATATGTGTGTCTGAGTGTGTGTTGAGTATGTGTGTGTATATATATATATATGCCTGAGTATGTGTGTGTATGTGCGTGTGAATATGTGAGTGTATGTATGTATATGTGTGTGCGTGTGCATGTACATGTGCATATTTACTTGGCTATGGAAGAGGTATGCCAACAAAGGCCCTTATTACAACTCCTTTTCTCTCTCTCAGGTGTCCTGACTCAGTGAGTTTTGGAAACTAGCTATGGTTTTGTTTTTCCTCTTAACTCTACCAACCAAAACTCCCTTGTAAATCCCTTAAAACAAACTTGTTCTATATTTCTCAATGAAAGGGAACTGATCTGGCATTTGGCCAACTATAAGATAAAAAATTTACATACAACATAAAGGCTTTCCAAAATTTCCTAGAAGTCATCAGAAATCCTTCAGTGTAAAAGCCTCGTCTGGTAGCTCACAGCTGCAGTTACTGAGGAGACCCTCGGGCTATGCCCATTTGTGTCTGCCTGGGCCCTACTCCACCCCCACGCTTACTGATATATGGCTTTTACAGTAACACATTACAGAAGAACGACCGGAGTGAGCTCTGGTCTTCTGAAACCACTAAATCTAAGAACAGCTTACAACATTCCGCTCAAATGTCAAGGACAGGATTTCCAAAACAACACATTTTAGGTGCCAATCGCTTATGTTATGGTATAATAGAATGCTTTTAAGAAATTCCACAGGGGCTGGAGAGATGCAGCACTTATGAGCACCGACTGTCTACGCAGTTCCCAGCACCCATCAGGTGGCTCACAACCAGAGGACCCAACCATCCCTTCCAACTTCCACCAGCACGCATGTGTGCACAAACATACATACACACGCAGAAACAACTAGACATTGTTGCTTTTCCTAAAACAGCTGGAGGCATGGGGAGTTTAGCCCCATGCCTGGTGGGTACTCAGGAGCACGTGTAATTCTAGCACACTAGCTCTTAACGGCCTGCAAGGCTGCCCTCATCTTATGCCTGATCCCCAGGCTTAACTCCAAAGCTGAGAAAATAGGACCAACCCCTTCTGAAATGAAAGCGGCAGCGTGCTTTGTGAGGCCGACTAAATCAAGTGAGAGGAGAGCTGAGCTTTGGAGCTGAGGGGCCTTCACTGCACAGATACACAGCTGCAGGGAGTCTCCTAAGAGACTGCTTCAGCCTTGACCGTCAAAAATACTGTCACTAGAAACAGCCCGTGAGTCTCTTAGCATCTGCTGCCGTTAGCCAGCAGGTGTTTTACGTCCTGCTGGTCCACAGAACAACTGCATGGGGGAATTCTGCCCTCTCTGAGGGAGAGGGCTTGCTCCTGCAGGTCTGCCTTCCTCAGCAGAGCGCTTCCTCCCGGGTCCCATGCAGACAAACAGTATGAACAGGACCACCCATCTCCTGTTTTAAAATTATCCGAGTAACAGGTTAGATCCTCCCGATTCGGATGGCTCGATTCTGAGCTGTCATCCAAATGATGACAGCTTCTGAAATGCTGTCTAAGAGGAGGGCTTGGCAGCTCCCGTGGACGGGGCACTCTCATTACCGACCTCTGAGTGGAGTGGGCGTCGTCTGCCTTGAACACGTAGAACAGCAAGCCTTTGTGCAGCAGCTGAAACACTCGAGGATCCGAGTGCTCATCTTTGACTTGAGCGACGGTGAATCCCAATAAGGGCTGACTTTCCAAAGCTGCCACATCCTAATTTAAAAACAGGCAAAAGGAAGGCAGGCTTTCAGATGGAGCTCTAAGGCGGGTTTGAAAGGTCTTGATTTGTAGAGCTCGATTTTACACACAGTACTTCTAGCAGCTTGGTTCTATTCAGTGAGCGGTGAGCCACCTGCCAGCTTTCACCTTGCTTATAGCCACTGAAGTGTGGTTTGCACTGTAGCCAAGGAACGTCTGTGAGGAACCTTCATTTCATGGAGGGAGACACACACGCACGCACTTAACGTGACTCTCACCTAGATCCCGCCCAGGAACTCCAGGACTCTGGCTGGTTGAGTCAGGGTCTCACTCTATAGCCCAGGCAGACCTGGAACTCACAGTAATTCTCTTGCCTGGATTCTCCAGGCATAGACCACCATGTCTGCTCCTCCCTTCCTTCTTCTCAGAGTCTCCTGTAACTCAAGGTAGCCTCAAACTCCTTATCTAACTGAGGCTGACCTTGAACTCACGCTTCTCCCTTCCAGATACTACATAAAACGAATCCCCAAAGTCGCTCTTCGGCGTCCACCTCACCTCGCTTGCAGCGTATGTGTAGAGCACTTTGTTCTTGATGACGAACCATAGGTGTTTCCATGGCTTTTTACTGCCCTTGGATCTGTAGAGGTAGCCACTCATGGTGGAGTCCTCTGTGTTCGCTGACACCTAGAAGAAACAAGCCCTGTGTGTAGTTCAGTGGTTCTCAGAACAAACACCACAGTAAAAAGCGGGTCCTTGTAACCACAAGCTACTGAAAGCCATAACCATGACGACGTGTCAGAATAACACTGGGTTTTCTCTGCATTTGAGGGAGTGCAGTAAAGAACTGTGCCACCATGGCCGCTCCGTGAGATGGTTAAGGGTTTTATTGTAGGTGTGAGAGAGACGCCAGGGCAGAAGACAGAAAGGAGGAGCCTGAACTTGGCCTGCAGGCTAGACAGAGCCAGGGCCATATGCTAGAGAGGGGAGAAGGGCATGGGCTAGAGAGGGCTGAGAACCCAGGAGCAGGGCAGAGTGAGGACAGCCAGGCTGTGAGACCCCTGTGAGCTGGAGTTCAGGGGGGTGAGAAGTGCTGGGGTGCTAGCGTGCACTTTGAAAGGTGAACTGGATACTTGTGATAGTGAGGAGGTCAGCATGCACTCTGATCTGCTGTTGGGCACCCACAACTTTCTGCAGCCATCTTGTCAGTGACTTGGGTCATAAAGTGAAGAAAACCTGCCAGGCAGCTGCCATCTCCATCAGAGGACTAAAACTGATGTCCTAAAGGGGACAGGAAATGATGTGTTCTTTATGAAATCCAGCCCCGTCGGGTTTAAAGGATGCACTTACTTCTTTGAGGGCAGCAGGGATTTTCTTCTGTTTCCTCCCTGAGGGGATGCTTTGTAAGACTGAAGATAAGGCACTTGAAGGAGACTTGTGATTCCCAGGAGACCCAATCCTGGGGGACAGCTGGTGATCTGCAACAGAGCGAAATGCTCATGTGGCAAGCAAGGGAGAACACTCAGAATCACTACTAAAATCAGTAAACAGCGACGCACAGGATGCCCGTGAGAGGGCTCTCAAGAGACCGAGGCAGAAGGTGAGGGCTGAGTGGAGCTCAGTTGATCGGACATAGACTTCTTGAACTATGAACCATGTGAAAAGACCACATTTCTGTGTCCTTAGAATTTTGGGACAGTCAGCTACTCGGCTCAGTGACAGAGTGCCTGCTTTGTGGGCACAGTGCCCTGTGTTCAGTCCTCAGAGTCAAAAGGGTGAGGGGATGGGCCTGGCCCACGCCTGTCACCCCAGCACTTGGGAGATGGAGGCAGGGGGATCAGGAGGTCAAGGTCCATCCTTGCTCAGCCCAGCCAAGTTCTCCCTCAACCTGAGTTCCATGAGACTCCATCTCAATTAACCGTCAATCGATCGATTCTGAAACATACAAGGACAATCAATCTTACTTCCCTACTGACCTAGAGGTGGATAGAGACGACGGCAGAGATGTGTGAACCAGAACACGAGCTTGTTGAATGACGAGGCTAGGCGCGGAATCGGGGTAGGGTGGCTCTGGGAGATTTGGAATGCCGACTAGGCCAGGGAAGACTGAACGGGCTGGCCTCGTGGCCGTCTACCTGCTTCAGCCTCTCTCCTGAGTGCTGGATTACACGGGTGGGCCACCCTCCCCAGCTCTCATCGGTCGTCCTTGTCTCACGGCTTTGCTTTTCATGGTGCGAAGGATAAAACCCAGGCCTTGCACACGGCAGGCAGGCACTTTCCACTGAGCCACGCTCCTCCCAGACTGCGTTTAGAGAAGCAGGCTTAGGCAGGCGGAGGAATTTGCCACATGGTATTGATATAGTATCACTCCCATTACGGTTGACCCAAAACAAGACGAGTGAGACTGTTTTGAGATGGAACTGACAAGATCTAGTGACGCAGCAGAGTTGGGTGGTGAGAGAGGAATGTTTTCGCTTCACACTGGTTTACTGAGAGAACAAAGGATGCACAAGCCGACAAAGAATACACACTGCGTGTCTTCCGAAATGCGGACAAACCATAACTATTGATTCGTAAAAACCTGGATTCTAAGACAGCATGGCGTCTCGTGATTCACATAGGTAGTCCTCTTTCCTAATAAGCTATGTTTCATGGATATGCAGGATAATGCTTTTAGAATTTAGATCCCATGGGTTTCAGAAATGTAAACTACAGATTTGAGCAGGCCGGTAAGCTGGGTTTACTTTGCCTTGTGAGCAAACGAGCGGTGGTAATACTTGGAAGGCTGAGAGCTCCAGCCTACTATGGGTTACACAAAGAAATCATCTCAATAAAGAAGTCAATAGAAAACCAATCATCCGGCGAACTCGACGTCACTAAGAAGTGCCAGCCAGCAAGCTTCCACGCTGCGTTACTTTGCAGATAGAAACATTTGGGGAATACAGCTCAGCTGTGCGGCCCTTGCCTCATATCCGCAAAGCTCTGGGTTTGGTCCTCTGGGTGAGGGGAAGAAAGAAAGGAAAAGCCATCTCGAACTGAAAAAAGAGGACTAGAGAGAGATTGCCCAGTGGTTAAGGCTACCCAGCACTCACATGATGGCTCACAACCACTCTTAACTCCAGTTCCGGGGGATCCAACACCCTCCTCTGACCTCTGGAGGTGCCACACATGCATGTGGTCACTATCTGTGGTATACCACGGCACTAGCTCAGGCAAAACACTCATGCACGTGAAATAGTAAACTGAAAATTCAAATAGCTCACGGGTTTAAGTTACCTTTTGTGTTAAGCATTTCATTCTGTAATAATAATTCAATAATTAGTTTTCTTAGTAGAACCATTTCACATTGCTTAAAAAAAAAAAAAAAAAAAAAGGCCCCGTCTAATTTCTCTCGGAATCAGCGGCATTATGACAAGTCTGCATTCGCGCTGGCTCTTCTGGACGGCTGAAAGCATCTGAGCGGTCAGACCGCTTGGCTACATGTTACTTCTATGTTACCTAGTTTCTGCAGCTCTTGGAAGCAGAGCTCGCACACTCTCGCCGGCTGCCCTTTCAGGTAATCCAAGCCACACTTGTTGGACGAGCAAGCTTGGCACACGATCTGAAAGCACACGGGGATTATTTCATTCAGAAAAACTTCAGACTACAAGCTACAGAAAACGGCTGCAGTTTATAGCATGGTCCCTTTTCAAAACAGTTTGACAGTGACTGAATCTCCCTTATCGCCTACGTTCCTGCAGGTAGTGGCTACGCACGAGCCCTGAGGGCTCGCTTCACAGATAATGTGCTAACACAAGGCTTCAGAACACCGCCCAGTGTGCAGGAAGTTCTGTCGGTCGCTGACCACCCCTGATTCTAAGCATCATCCCTTAGCATCCCTAAGCGTCGTTGCCACAGCAACAACTACTTCCCTGCGACTGTAAGTCGAAGGAGCTCTCTGTCACTGTGTTCATTCTGCCAAAGACACCCTGAAAGCTTACACTTTGGTATGGGTCAGAAATCTCTTCTAGAGACCCATGTGCTGTTGAAGTTCCCACTTGGGAGGAGGCAGAAACTTGAGAAGGTCGCTAGGGTGTTGGACCTTCAGAGGGGATGCTGCGGTCATTTCTTCCACTTCTCTCATTCCTAACTATCAAGTCCATGGCTTTGCCAACTCCATGCTCTCAGCACGACATGCTGCCTTAACCCCAACACTACAGGCCAATTGTCTTGGGCTTAAAGTCCCAAAGTGTAAGCCAAGGTAAATCGTTTCTTTTCCTAAGTTGATTTGCTGGGGCAGGCATGAGGGCATACACCTTTGATACCAGCATCGAGGTGGAAGAGGCAAGTGGAGCTCTGTGAGTTCAAGGTCAGCCAATTCTACATAGAGCCCTTCTTACTGATCTTGTCTACAGGAAGATGGCTAAAGAAACCAAGATGTAGTTTAAATATGAGTCTATAGAGTTGGGATTTTGTTTGTGTTTTAAGACAAAAAGGTTG
This sequence comes from Rattus rattus, assembly GCF_011064425.1. Taxonomy (NCBI): domain Eukaryota; kingdom Metazoa; phylum Chordata; class Mammalia; order Rodentia; family Muridae; genus Rattus; species Rattus rattus. The sequence goes on along the minus strand of NC_046154.1, from coordinate 173,286,608 downwards.
GCCTTGAACTCACGGAGATCCTCCTGCTTCAGCTTTCTGAGGGCAGAGATTACAGGCAGGTGCCATCGTGCCTGGCTGAGTTTCCATTTTTGGATATATGTCCTCTGTGACTGCAGTAGTACTGTAACCGTGGTTGGAGAGTAGAGAAAGGGGAGTCCCTAAGAATATTCCCTACTCCAACCCTAAACATATAGATCAGACACAGCTGCTTTCGCTAGTGCTGTCCTTCCTGTTTGTATACTTCAGTGACTTCTGAGGGAACTACTCCCTCACTGTGCATAGCCCAGAGCCACAGACATCACAACGGGAACAGATGCGGTCCCTCTGACCTTCCCACAGGCCCTGCAGTGGTGTCTTCTCCAGGTCAGGGTGAATTCACTTGTGCAAATCATACACATGGTGGCTCTGGTGTCAGGAATCCAGATGGGAGCCTTTGCCCCGAGAGGGCTGACTTCTTCTTTCCTTTCTGGGTCCTGTGGAAGCAGAATGACTCTGATTACCTGGTGTATGCTGCCTGTGATAGACAGAACCACATCTTTTTAGGAGGTTTCTACGGTGCTGCTGGCATCAGTGGGGTGGGGGTGGGAGGTGGGCTAGCATAGTTTTTGAGTCTTCAGTACGTTAACACTTGAAAATCCTGTGCTGCAAAATCATCTGCGAAAGATGCTTGTGGTACTGCGATGCTTGGCTTCGTCCTTAAACTATGCATTCTCTGCTCCCTAAGGTGAAAGCTGGGGATGGAGCTGGGGGGCAGAACTTGTGCTAAGTCTAAGTTCCTGAGATCAATCCCTAGAACACACAGAGACACGCACTCCCTCCCCCAAATACGCTCCTACCAGCACAGACACACAGATACGAACACACAGAGATACAGAGACACAGAACCCCCCCCCACCAACACATCCCCATGGGTGGTGTGTGTGTGTGTGTGTGTGTGTGTGTGTGTGTGTGTGCGCGCAAGCGTGCATGTGTACACACACACACACACACACACACACACAGGCAAATAAGTAAAGTTTTCTACACTTCAGTTTTATAACTAGGAGAAACTATGAGGACAACCTTCTCCAACCCACCTCTGAAAAACAGGTTCCTTCCCTAAACCTCTGTGCGGTTAAATGGAAAGCAAATCCTGAAGGCAAGGCCAGAAAGCGAGAAGACAGCAGTACCTCATCAAGGCCCCTGCTGGGGCAGAAGGTGATTCTCTTCTTGGTGTACTCTTCTATGGCCCTGGATATGGCCTCCAGCCAGTCGTCTCTTTCTGAGGCAGAACTGGTGGGAGCAAAAGGTTCCATCAGCAGATGTCAGCACTGAGTCCTTTATCTTTTGTTCCTCTCCCTGACAACTAATACCACCCTCCTATCAGGTCCAAAGGGTACTCCATCTTCCCCCTAAAAGGGCAGGCCCGCTCGTCTGTCTAAAACCTGGATTACAGGAAGCTGGCACTTAGATACAGCCAGCATTCCTCAGGAACTTGCGAAACTGGTTCCCATCTGCCAACAGCAATCCGTTTTCTTTACCTCTGGCAGAAGAACATGGCTACCCGTGGTTCCGTATTGAAGACCATGCTGGCCTCCAGATTCCTTCCGTGACACAGCACCGGTTAGACATTTCCACGTCCATGCTCGCATCCTGGCCATTTTACATCCTCAGGCTTCCTCCCTCCCAAACACCCACTGTTCTCTGTATAACAGCAAGCTTCCCATCCCACACTTGTCTCCCACATGGGCTCTATCATTTTCCAACTCTATCTTCTCTGTTTCTCACACTGTCCCATTTCCTTAGCCCTGGCCACATGTCCAGTGGCTGGCCATGTTCAGTCTGCTTCTTTCTCTCTCTGCTCTGGGATCTTCCTGATGCCCCTGGCTGTTGCTTGCACTCCCACCCCCAAGCCCCCTCTCCTTGTCATCTACATAGACACCTTCCTCAATCAGTAGAGACTGATGGTCATGTAGGCAGTTTCTTTACTGCACCTCCTCTCACACAGCTGGTGCCGAAACCCTCACATACATCTCCTAAGTATGGACCATTTGCTTCTGCTGGCTTCTGCAAACTTTAAAAGTTTGTTTCTTTAGCTGCCTGTCCTCTACCTGTTCTAACTGCAAGTCTCTCTTTGCCCTCTGCCCCCTCTGCCTTGCCTGCCTGGATGCTGCCATGTTCCCACCTTGATGATTCTGGACTGAACCTATGAACCTGTAAGCCAGCCCCAATTAAATGTCACCCTAGACTTGCCCTGGTCATGGTGTCACAGCAGTAAGACCCTAAGACCCTGAGGCTGATGAACACCTACCGTCTACTCAGACCAGCAGAAACTAACTCAGGCATCGATATCTAACCACTTGGTCTCTGCTAAGTTTGCTAAGTTTTAGTATGAGGTGAGCGGAGTCGTGCTAAGATCTGTGATATTATGTAAAGGCACACTGTGGAAGGATCGGGAAGACAAGAGGGAGTGAGGCGATAGGGACCTGTTTTTAGCTAAGAAGTAAACAAAGGAAACTGCCTGCCTTGTCAGGGCTCCGAGCTACACAGTACCCAAGCTTTGCTCCTATTCCTCTGTCACCAAACGTTGTCCTCAACCCCCCTCCGGCGTGAAAGAGGCCGGCCTAGAACAGGCCATTCTTGTTTTGCATCTTTCAACCACGCCTCTCCCCCCAAGACTCCAGTTAATTCCCATTCGATATTGATATGGAGACAGTTATGAGGTCATTTACAATTTTGTTTTGCATATTCCAAATGTCCTGGCACACTTTAGGTAATCTAAATATGTGAAATATATATATATATATATATATATATTGGAGAGGAAAGGGGAAGAAAGGAGACTTTAACAGTCAACAAATCCACCACAAGGAGAGTATAACTGTGTAAAGAAATCTCAACTTCTTGAATCGTAATATTAAAGGGTACAAAATGACCTGACAACTGGATTTAAAACACTTTAGAAAACTGTAAAACAAGAAAGTTAGTGGCAGTCTTGGTTTCTGTAGCTCAGAGTCTTATTGTACTATTCATTCTACTTTTAAGTATAAACAGTCCTATCGTAAGAATGGGATAGAAACAAACAGAACTCCATCACAAACGGGGGCATATGGGCACAGAGTACTGCTGTTTGGATGACTTTGTCTTCCTCTCCCTTTGCAGGGCTGAAGATCAGTCATAGGACCTCAAGAATCGTAGGCCACGTGCTCTCCCCACTACTGATCTGCACGGTCCTGGCTCCCTCATTACTGGGGAAGATATACTACAGCCTTTCCCATATAAATACTTCCAGTAATGTACTTCCCCGATAAGTGCTACTTATGATATTTACTTATATGGTTGAAAAATTTACAGATGGTATTTAAGAATTAATACATTTCCCAAATTTTCATTATATACAAAGAACAAAAAGAGAAGTAACATTTTCTTTCTTTCTTTCTCTCTTTTTCTTTCTTTTTTTTTTTTTCTTTTTTTTTTCGGAGCTGGGGACCCGAACCCAGGGCCTTGCGCTTGCTAGGCAAGCGCTCTACCACTGAGCTAAATCCCCAACCCCACATTTTTCTTTCTAAACCAAATGAAATATGCCTGCCACTTCTACTGTTCTAATATTACTGCCAAAGATGGCTGCCACACTCGGCCAACAGCACTAAATGCTTCACAGATGTCATCATTGCTCATCGTGGGAGCCCATGGGATGCTCATAGATGTATTCTTACTTCACCTGTTAGATTATGAGATATTGTCACCGTGTAGGGACAAGGAACTGGGGAACAGCAGTGTTAGACACTGGCACTGTAGATGCCAGGTTACTGAGTCCTGAGCTGAGACCCAAGTGCAGTGAAGGGCTGAACCTTCACTTCCATGATGGCACCATCTGCTGTGTGTTCTCTGAAGAGGTACAATATAGGAACAGACTCTCGGACTCCCAGGCAAACATTCATGAATCATTACCGGCCTTCCTTCCACTGCCAGCTCTTTGCTCAAAGTAACCGAAAACAGAGAGGCAGATGGCTAATTTGAGAACTGCTATTGGATTTGTTTGGAGCCCCAGGAGCATGCGGAATGTGATTTGACTGTGCAAATCATGTCACATATGCTGTTCTTTTGTTTAATCATTCCTGGCGCTCTCTTGTGCAGGCTTCTGCCAAGACGATGTTTACCAGCTCTTGATAACACATTTCTTACAGACCACACACAGTTGCCTGAAGCATCCACTGCTGACATCCTAAGGTCTTTTGTAGCACGAATAGCAAAAGAACCCACATCTTCCTTAGACTGACAAACAGGCTGAGTACTTTGTTTCTGTAGTATATTTTATATAGTTGGCTTTGTTTTATATAGCATCTACAGAAGGAGAACTTTTGCCAAGCAAAATTATTTTCTTCTCTTTGCAATGAGTTAGAGAGAGAGAGAGAGAGAGAGAGAGAGAGAGAGAGAGAAAGAGAAGAGAAAGAGAACTGTCTATTCAGAGGGACTTCTGGTACATCAGACCTTGTCACACTGAAGTTTGTGCTGACTGTAGGGTGTGACACTGATGGTTAGAGGCAGCGTTACTGTGGCTCTTCTGAACTACACTCACCGGGTGATTATTATGGGTTAGGGACTAAGAGGTGAACCATACACACAACTCGGTTTCAGCTAAGGGCTCATACCTTCCGGTAGTGAAAAGTAACCAGCACATAATGCATACATAGAAGGGAACACTGTTCTGTTCAGGTGGCAGGGCAAGTCTGCAGAGGGACTGACAGGACCTGAAGAATTCCAAGTGTCTCACAGGGACCCGCAGTCTCTCTGTGCACCGTCATTCAGTCTTATAGGTTTGGTCATCTCCCAGGATGATGGCATTCAACACACGCACATGCGCGTGCGCGCACACACACACACACACACACACACACGCACGCACGCACGCACGCACGCACGCACGCACGCACGCACGCACGCACGCACGCACATGCACCCAGCCCAGGCCTCTCTCTCACACTGCGATCCTTGGGAGCCTGAAGCTCCATGCTGATGCCCCACAAGTTCAACGTTCACACCAGCCTCAATTATTCCCGAAACTACTACTCTACTTCAAGTGCTGACCATCATCACCCTGGGAGCCCACGCAGCCTGTCAACTCATGAGGAATAGTTCTTCCTTTCACCGTCTTCCCACGTGTGGCCCACAAGTGAATACAATTCTCTGATCACATTATTTTTTGGCTATGTGCCGCTATTAAGTGGCTTTCCTATGGATCTTTGGTTGAGGACCCGAATCTATAAGGTGGCTCCGCACACAACTTCATCAGGCGCTTTCCTCTCCCTCTCCCCCCCCCCTCTCTCTCTCTCTCTCTCTCCTTTCACCATCATTTCCTAGTTCATTCTACATGCTTCTTTCTACCTCAGGATCTTCCTAGTCATTGTTCCTAAGGACCAGGACGCCCCTCCCTTTGTCTGTGCTTAGTGATCCAACACCTACCCTTCACAAGTCAGTGACCACGACAGCCCCTCAGGGACTATCTTCAGGTCCTTTTTGCCCTATACTAGCTCACCTAACAGCCACACAACAAGTAGTACTCTTCTTGTGTTCTACTTAACCACAACTTCCTTCCTCTCTGTCTGCTCTGGTGGACAAGCTTGGTGAGGAAAGGCTCTTTCACTCATCCACTATGCCGCTATGCCTAGTACAATACTTGGCCAAAGGCAGAGGCTCCATTTTACTGACTGACAGAAGTAATGGACGCCAGATAGGGGAGCTCCCCGTAAAAGGCATAAGAATGAAGCATAGGGGGTCATGCGTGGAGACACGATCCGGAAGCTGGGTACCAACTCCTCCTTAGCTATCAAGTTTCAGATGGCCGTTGCTACAGATGTGCTGGCTGGTGCGACAACCTTGTGCAGTCACCGCATCTTCCGTGTAAGTCACTGCACACCTGTGTCAGCATGCACAACTGTGTCAGCATGCTGCTGCTTTCCCTGTTCATCATCTGCTTGCATTTGCTGAGACACGGCATGAACCTCATGGAGCGACCCATGCTGGCGTCACACTCTCTGCTGCAGTGCCTCCCCGTCTCCTGACCGTCACAGAACTACACAGGACCTTACGTGAGATCAGGCTTCGGTTAAGGGACTGCTGCTACTGATTTCATTTTCTATCCACATCACTCGAATGAACCCCATGAAACAGCAAGGCTCCTTTTATCCACGTATTGGTGGAGTAGCATAACCAACTTCAAGAACTTTTCCTTTCCACTTATGACACGGCCAACTGACCCCAAAGCCTAGTTTTCTGTTTGTTGGGGCTTTGGACACACCTTCCGTATGAACCTTGATCACTTGTAGCTTTTGATTTAAAGTGAGGGATGTGTAACTCTTCCTGTGGGTTGAACACTTATAGTCCATGGTAGGGGAATTTTGTCTGAGAAAATAGGACATGGGAGAGGGAAACATATGAGGAAACAGTCAGTTTGAAGTCAGAAAAACATACTTCCCAGTTAAGTTCAACATCACGTACGCATGATCCTGGTGCCCAAAACCAATTAAATGTTAACATCGACGATCATGTATTACAGATCATACAAACAGATACAATAAGGAGAAAAAATATTGTGAGAATTTCAGAAATATGACTGAGAGAGACATCAAGTCATAGTCATGGTACTGCTGAGCCGCCATGAGGACCACTCATGGGTCGTGGAGCTCCACAGACACCTGCGCCCTAGTTCCTCTTCTCCCCTCCTGTGAAGAGCTGCACGTTGCATAAACGCCCCATGCATCACTGATTTATAAAGAGCAAAAGGGCACCGAAAGGCCGGATGCAGAGCTGCCGCAAACTTTTACCTCATGGATTACACAATCCTGAGGAGGGTGTGGTAGCATGCGGCTATAATCCCAAAACATGGGTGGGGGAGGACTGCTAATAATTTGGGGCCAGCCAGGTCACATAAGGAGATCTGGCCTCAAAACAACCAAATCAAAGTGCACAGTCTGCGGAGCAGCGTGGAGCACAACACAGGGAGTCACACTTGTGGGAGCCACACAACGTTGTGTGTCCTTAATGCTTGGCTTACATTACAGCTTTGTAACGCAGGGTCTCATACGAGGGTTGGCCTCAAAGTCACTGTGTAGAGGACGATAATCTTGCATGGCTGTAAGCATGCGCCACGAAGCCCAGCCTTATGACAGCTTTCATTACACGTGAGCCACTGTAGGTTTCAGTGTGAGGTAATGTGATATCGTACACCACAGTAATGGCGGATGTGAACGCGGAAACTTTGATCTCTACTTTGGATCTGTAAGTTGGTGCCCTCATCTTTTTTTTTTAGATCCAATTGGTAAGATATCATTGCCCACTTAAACATACAAAGTCCAGCACCATCCATCCCTTGAGAACATTAATAACAACCTGTAAATACACAGAGCAGAATCTTTTTTTTTTTTTTTTTTTTTTTGGTTCTTTTTTTCAGAGCTGGGGACCAAACCCAGGGCCTTGCGCTTCCTAGGCAAGCGCTCTACCACTGAGCTAAATCCCTAACCCCCACAGAGCAGAATCTTAACATCACCTGCCATCTTGTCCTGCCACGGCTTCTCAGCCCCTCTCTCAGTCCTCTGTCTGTCTCTTCCTCTCTCTCCTAGTCTCCTCCTCCTCCTTCAAACTTCTCTCCCGCCCATCCTTCCTTCTCCTCCAATGACAGGCTTCCTTCTATCCTGTACCTGCCCCTCACCTGTACTTTACAAATTCAATTGGGGAGAAGGTTCTGGTGAAGTCACCTGATTCCTGAGTACATGACAGGGTGCCCTCATTTTTAATGAGATAACTATCACTAGGCTATGAACCTTAAGTGACACACGAAATCTTTCTAGCACAGGATAAAGCAGTTTGGAAACACATGTTGAACTACAGAAATATTTGACACACACGTGTTTTATGTGTCCAGCACGTTCTTGTCTCAGCTCTCTGTCTGTTTGACAGTGTGGAGTACCCTTGGGAGTAAGCAGTTCTAGGGAAGGAAGGACGAAAATGTCTACCAGTTGACCTAAATGTTGAAAGTAAACACACGATCTGAGTGAGCTACGCTGGCAAAATGTCATTTCTTTTTGTTTGTTTCGTTTTTGTTTTTTTGTTCCAGGATGGGTTTTCTCTGTGCAGCCCTGGATGCCCTTAAACTGTAGACCAGGACAAGCCGCACGCCACCACTGCCCAACCAAAATGTCAATATATGTGCACATGAAAATGCGATGAACACATGCTCACACTCACGCTTGCGCACACACTCATGCACACTCGCTTGCTCGCTCACACTTACCTTGCTGAGAGGATGAAAGAACGCTCTACACTTTCAATCTTTAACTCGTTCTGATATGCCTCCTGGGTAGGTTTTCTGACCTGGAAGAAGGTACGAACATCTGACAAACTTATCACACAGGCGCCGGAGCTGCCCAGACCCCTGGACGCTGACACGCACAGCCATCTCCCCATTTAGCTTTATGTACCATCACACTCCGCCATCGACTCTATGCCCCAGACAAATTGGAATGAGAGGCACGGGCAGCTACTTCCGCATCTCCAAGTTTTAGGTCCGGATATCCGCTCTGTCCCAACATGTCTGTCTGTAATTCATACCGCAAGGCTCACTGATTCTCTGTCAAGGGCTGGGTTTTTCTTTCTGTTTTATTTCGGAGAGGGTCTCACTATGGAGCAGCTGCTGTTTCTCAGGTGTCTGTTCAAAGTTCACCACACCTATAAACATGCATGCTCTTCTTGGCTATGGCGGCTCACAGCAGTGATGTCGGCATTAAGGAAGATCAGACAAACGATCATCTTGATTACTAAGGTGACCTGTGCTACAGAGTAGACTCTCTCATAAACCACGAGGCTTGCTATGATTGCTCTCATCTATGAGTCTGGCACTTGGAAGGTCACGGCTGGAGGATAAGGAGTTCAATCCCAGGCCCAGCTACATAGGCCAGGCAGGGGAATGACATAATGAAAATGGCTTCCACAGACTCACAGACAGGGAGGAGCATTACTGGAGGTGTGGCCTTGTTGGAGTGGGTGTGGCCTTGTTGGAGGAAGTGTGTCATTGGGGGCAGGCTTTGAGGTTTCAGATGCTCAAGCCAGACCCAGTGTCACTCTCTCTTACTTCTGCCTGCCAATCTAGATGTAGAACTCTCAGCTACTTTCCAGCACCATGTCTGCCTGCATGTTGCCATGCTTCCTGCCATGATGACAACAGACTAAACCTGTGAACTGTAAGACAGCCCATTAAATGTTTTCTTTTGTAAGAGTTACGGTGGTCATGGTGCCTCTTCACAGCAATAGAAAGCCTAACTAAGACAACCCACCCCCTTACAGGAACATATATATTTATATTTAACACGATAGTCCTACTATGCTGCCTCAGGTACTCTTGAGCTCCTGAACTCAAATTATCCTCCTGTCTCAGCCCTCCGCGTACTGGGGACTAAAGGCATATACCACCAACCAGTCTTTGGCTACCTGCCTACCTATCTACCTGTTTATTCAGTCTACTTAGGCAGTGTCCCGAGTAGCTGAAGCTAGCCTCGAACTCACTATGTAGTTGAGAAAGCCCCTGAGCCTCTTGCCTCCTCCTAGTGGGTGAGGTTCAAAGTGCATGCTGTGCTGCCAGGGGACTCCTGAAAGTGCTCACTGTGCCTTGATCTTTATGACTGTGCATTTATTTTGTCTCCATTACTGAAAAGTCTTGCGTCTTGGGGCTTAGGGAGGTTTGGACAAAAACAGAAACAAAATGGATCACTCTTTAATTCATCATCATATTTTTTTTTATCAGATTGGCTATTGTTTTTGCTTACAGTAGTTGTCAATAACTCTTCCTTGGATGAGGTAACACAAGAGTAAACCCCTGACAGGAATGAGCAGAGGCATGAGCAGGAGCAAACAGAAGCAGAAAGGTGAGGGCACGAGAGAATGGCTATCCCAGGCATTCACTTCTACGGATGTTTGGGTAAGTGAGACATGTAAGATGCACACGGACCTTCATTCCCGCCAAGGAGAGCATGTTGTTCAGTTTGTACATCCCAGACTGCATGGGTGTGGTGTACAGTAGAGCATCATTAAACTGAAAGGAAAAACACAGAACTAACTTTCAGCAACGAAGATACCAGTAAACACACACACAATAAAGGCTACCTGTCAGAGATGTAACCTGTTTTTGCCTGTTTCCCCTGGTTATATCCTGAATCTTAATGTCCAGTCATTCTGGTGATTCACGGGCAGCCAAGGTCCTCCCAGAGTTTAGTTACTGTGTAGTGGGGGTTTTGTCTACTGGACTTACTTAGGCTGGAATCTGCTTCGTCGGTAATAACCAAATGCCCTTATGATTGCTGTTTTATTTCCAAGTTCTATTAAGGTGTTCTATGGATTCTAAATCACACTAAGAGTTATAATCTGCCTGGAATAAATAACTGACTAGAACAATTCTTCCAAATTTAAAATGAAATAAACTAAATTCTAAGAGGAAAAAAAAAATTCTGATCAAGTATCATAACAGATCTCATCAATTCCTACGCTTGAAACAAGCAAGATGGCTATCCCCAAATACCACTAAGCTGCTGTGTGAGCACACTAAGCTCATGTGCTCTCCGTGCCTCCCACTGTGCAGTGCTATGGCCTGGACCAATCAAACCGCACAGAGCCGCTTACCAGGAAAATCATTCGCGGCTGCATGACTTTCCGCGACAGCTTCATCAGGATGCCTTCCTTAAGAAACACCTAGTTCACCCAAGCAAACACTCGGTTAGTCCTCCCATCACCACACGACGACAGTAAACAGAATTCCTGTTCAACATTCTTCTCCTTGAACTGATTTTTTTTGTGGGATGCGAGGAGACGCTTTGTGACTTGGTCGTGGGCTCTTTTTAAGCCCTAATACCAATTTAGAAATGGGACTAAAAAAAAAAAAAAAAAACTATAGAGGGGCTGGGGAGTGGCTCAGTGGATAAGGTAACTAGCTGCTATCGCTGAGGCCAGCGCTCAACTGCCTGTAACTCTAGTTCCAGGATATCTGACGCCCTCTTCTGGCCTCTGTGGGCACTGCAGGCACGTGGTGTACATTATACACAGGTAGACAAAACGCTCATATGCATAAACTATAAATAAACAAGTATTTTTAAGGGGAAAAAGAGGATGACGATTTGCTCAGTTGGGCAAGATATGCTTGAAGGAAGTTCTGGGATTGATTTCTTAGCATTTCAATAAACCAAGCATGAGGTGGAGTGTCCTTCTGTAATTCCAGTACTTGGGAGGCAGAACGTAAGTTCAAGGCTAGCCTAGATTATATAAGACTGTCTCAAAAAAGATAGAAAGGGGCCGATGAGAGGCCTCAGTGGGTAAAGGTAATTGCTGCAAAGCCTGATGACCTGAGTTCAATTCCTAAGCCTTGCCTGGTAGGAGAGAACCCTCCCAACGACTGTCCTTTCTCACTCTAACACACACACACACACACACACACACACCACACACACATGCACCCCTGAATTTTTTCTTAAAAAGATAAAAAAGAGGAAGAAGCCAAAAATTATAAAGAAAATTTTAAAGGAAGTCAGGTATAACGATCAGTCTCCTAAGTCCTGTGTTGGCCCCAGGGATTACTCTATGAACTGACATGTAATTGCCTGTGTGTACTCGATCTGGAGCACACCCAACGGCCTGACAATTACAGTGTGCAATTTCCTGAGCTCATCTTAGACCACTTCTGTGCTCTGTGAGGAGCATCGAAACAGCAATCTCTTTCCCTTCAAGGCCTAAAGATTTTCAATGACATTGTCTCCAAAGCTGTGTGAGCTCAGTTGGTCTTACACGATCAAATGATCCCACTAAATTACTCTACTGGAACTCCATGGGGTCCTCTGCCTATCTCCTGATTGAATTGGACTGCTTGTCACTGTGACTTACAGCATTCTGTTTTGAATGGATAAAACGATGAGGATTAGGTCACTGAAGTGTAACACAACTCATTTTCAGAAGTAAAATGAAAATAGCTGCAGACAGTGCCCAGGCAGCGTATTAGACTGTGGGAGGCATTCTAGGACGCTTACCCGCCCAGGCTGCACAATTTCATGGTGTCCACTTAAGCTGTACTGAATTTGCATGAGCTTCTGAAAGTTGTCCTATAGGAGATAAGGTAGAGCACGTGAAGGCTAGGCTTCCAGCTTCCACAGGTACCAGCCCTTGACCCCCGGATACTCACCCCTTGCTTCATGGTGTCATTGGCATGGTTAGCTACCTCTATGACAACAGCTAGGGCATCTAGAATATACAGGAATAGAGAGGGTGTTTGGTTACCAAGGAAGCAGGTTCCAACATAAGCAGGCCCAGTTGACAAAGCACCTATTATGCAGTACCTAAACTCTGAGGGGAACTTGGTTGCTTGTGAGTAGCCAGAACTACAGACATTAGGATTGACATTAGGATTGACTACAGACATTAAGATCCAGTGAGGGCAGAACCAGGGGAAAACAGGCATAAACAAAACAAAACAGAAAATGCACAACCTTATCACTGTTCTAAAGGAAACAAGGGAGTGTTTATATAGCAATCCCCGCCATATGCCAGAACTTAACCACGGCCCATCCTCATGGTTTCCATGGAAATGCCCACCTCACTGGCTTGCTGCAGTTTGTGGTGAGCAGGGCTGAGAACCTTAGGACTGAGTGGATGAATGATAAAGACGCTCTACAACCGTTCTCACCCCATGCCATCTCCTTAAGAGAGGCTGATCGCTCCACCCCTTTACCCTGGCTGTCTACCTTTCAAAGATGTACTTGCTTCACTTCCCGTCACCTCGGTACAGTCCTGTGCACAGCTGCCCGCATGCCATCTACTCCCTGCTTCTGACCGCACAGTGCACCTCACTGCTCGCTGGCTATTTCAGTTGATAGTAGGTGGTTCCCATGGACCCAGATCCTCCACTTCAAACTCTCTACTTCATCTATAGACTCACTGACCATCTCCTTGAAGACAGAAATCTTGAGGCATGGGACAGAGCTCGGGGCTCTGTCTATCAAGATCACTATAATGAGGATATGGGGGGGGGCGTCCTGGGGAGCAAGCGGAGCCTTGTGCATGCTGAGTGAGCGCTGTACTGGTGACCTATAACCTCGGGCCTTATGTTTTATTCTTCACAAGACAGACTCAGGCCAGCAGAGCCCACTCTTCCTTCTGTCTACTCAAGTTCATCTACAGTCCTGCTTTTTCCTTAGCCAAACTCCTTTGCTTCTTTAACTGTCATATTCTCCTCTTTCTAAATGACTCAGCATAGCTCAGGGCATCCTTACTCTAAACCTATCTCCTTTATTATTTGTTTTGAAAGAGATTTTAAATTTCTTCATCAGCTGGACGATGTCTTTACTGAGGACACGGACCATCATTTAAGGCAACCTCAAGCTTTTTCTTTTAAATAGAATGCTAGTGTAACTTTGGGGTGTGGGTGTCCCTCAGTGGTAGAGCATTTGCTTAGCCCGTGTCCTGAATTGAATTTACAGTATCACAAACAAACATTACATCAAAGAAACTAAGCTGGGGATAGAGGCACAGTCCTTGGCACTCAAAAGAGGCCGGGGCAAGAGGATCATGAGTTCAAGGTCATTGTGCCTTGAAACAAAATAGCAAGACCGGGTGGCAAAACCTGGTGACTTAACCACAGCACTTACGTGGGGGTGGTTAGGAGTTCAAGGTCACCCTTGGCTACACAGCAACTTTTAAGCCAACCTATACTACAATTAAACCTTGTTTTGAAAGATCAAGCCAAGCCAACAAAAGATGAAACAACAAAACACAAATGGAAGACATTGGAGACATAAAGTAACCGTGAGACAAGGATGCTCAATCTCTAAGTAGGCGGTGAGACAAGCATAGTGTTTTTTAAATGTTACTTTATGTGTGTGAGTGTTCTGTATGTGCACTGTGTGTGTGTGTGTGTATGCCTGGTGCCTGCAGAGGCTGGACAAGGACCTGGAGTTGTGGATGCTGTGAGCCAGCATGTGGGTGCTGGGACCTGAACCCGAGTCCTCTGCAAGAACAAGTGCTCTTAACTGCCGAGCCGCACCCCTCAGCCCCCATGCCCACTCAAGTTCTCAATCTGAAGATAACACAGAATACACAGGATGTGCTTGAAATCAAACATTAACGGAGTGGACACGGACTTGCTAATGCATTCCGAGAAACCGAAGAGAGAATGAGGAGAAACAGAAACCCCAACCAGAGTTAGTCTGACATGGAGACTACACTTCCTTGTACTGTGCTATTTTCCTTACTAAAAAGGCCAGGTAGGGAGGCATGCGGCTGTAATCCTCAAACCTGGGAAGATCTTGTACTTGAGGTCAGCTTGTGGTACATTGCGAAATCTTGTCTCCAAAGAGTGTGTGCGCTCGGGGAGGGGTTAAGGTGTAAGAGAGTGTGGAAAGGTAAGCCTCTAGCAAAAGTGTTCTCCAAACGACAGGCTGTTTTAGATTTTATCCTTTTATGGGTTGCTTTGTCAGGGGTCAATCTGTACCCCAGGCTAGCCTCAGACACTTGGCAATCCTCCTGTGATCGTTTCCCAAGTACTGGGATTACATGTGTTTGTCGCAGTGCCTGGCTTACACTCCATCCTTGACCTCTAGTTTAGTCACTCGTGGGAGGGATTTTCAATAGGAAATGACCTCATGGATCATCTGGTTCCGAAAGACAGATTGAACCCACCACAGCTGAGTGATGGAGCAACACAAGGGAGAGAGGCATCCAGATCAGGCCAGGACCGCCCACTGCCCCAGGGGTGGGGGTGGGGTGGGGGAGCCTGAGGGTCTCCTGTGACAGCTGTCCGCTGCCCGAGGCAGCACTTTGCCACTCTCCCTGGTAATAGTTTGAGCTGCCTGAGGGGACTTTCCAAAAGGAGTTTCAAGTGTGAGTTTTGTTCTGTGCATTTCCAGCCCTAGGTAAATGTAATTTAACACCGAGGCTGAGGGGAGTTACCTTGGGTGTCTCTGTGGTCTACAGAGTCTTCTAGGAGGTTCTTTAAATAATCTAGAAAAGAAACAAACCAGAGTATTTAGAGCAATGCAGTCCAGACAATTCTAAGTCATCTCTTTAATACTTCGCTTTTACTTTTAGTCCAACTCTGGAAGAACAAGGCCCTGAGATTGGGCACATAGAACCAGAAGTGCAAAGACTTTAAAAGCGGGTGATTCTTAACCTTCCTAAAGCTATGACCTTTAACACAGTTCATCATGCTGGGGGAGCCCCGAAATGATTTTTCAGTGCTATTTCAGAACTGTGATTTTACTACTGATTTGAATCATAATGCAAATACTCTGTGTTTCCCAATAGTCTTTGTTTCCCTGTGAAAGGGTCATTTAACCCCAAGGAGGAGGAGAGCCACAGGTTGAGAACCCCGGCATAAGGTTAAGAACATCATAACAGCATAAGGTTAAGGCATCAGGTTAAGAACTCAGGAGAGGTTTGGGGATTTAGCTCAGCGGTAGAGCGCTTGCCTAGCGAGCGCAAGGCCCTGGGTTCAGTCCCCAGCTCCGAAAAAAAGAAAAAAAAAAAAAAAAAGAACTCAGGAGAGCTTGGAACACACAGCTATTACCTCACGCCTGACCAGAAGCAGAAGGGAGGAGGATCTAATGCTTGAGGCCACCCTGAGCTGCACGGTGGAAACTTGCCAAACCAACCAACCAAACAAAAGAACATGCACAGAAGGAGAGAAGGTGTAGCATTGGAGGACGAACCCATCTCACCTAAGGCACTCAACTCTCGTCCTGGGCCAAAAATGCAATCCAGGTTTCCTAATGTTTACTTAGTATGTTTAGTCCACCAGACATGGACCGACTTAATCTCGATGCCTAGTATGAAGCCTCAAGGCACTGAGACATCGAACGCCCAAGAGACAGATTTTTCAGTCTAATAATCTACTGATTCTCAAGATACCAAGGTAACTCCTCACGTGTTCTAAACTTTTCAAATGCCCTCGTGGGACATCTGACAGTGTCAGGAGACATCTGCTGTCTCAGCTGAGGGGAAGGGGTGCTACTGGCAATCTGTGGTTGGAAGTCAGGGATCTAGTTAAAAACGATCTTGATATAGCCTCACAGCAGATAACCCAAATGTCAACATGCCTGTGGTCGAGAGGCCCTAGGCTAGACGGACATAGTATATAAACAACATAAACAACATGGTGCTCTGTGCCTTATAATATGGGGGAACGTTCTAGTTAGTGAATCTTTAATACTGAAAATGGATTTCGATAACCCTGGAATCTATCAAGGTTCTTTCTAATTTACCATCCCCCACTGCATGGGCTGTAGCTTACTTTCCTGGCCGTGTGTGTGTGTGTGTGTGTGTGTGTGTGTGTGTGTGTGTGTGTGTGTGTGTGAAACCAGGGCCTCGGACATGGTCTATCATTGAACTACATCCCGTTCTTGACAGGCAGGCTCTTCTCAGATCCCCGTCTCTTATAAAACTTTCCATTTGAAAGCCGCTTTCCCTCTGAACAGGACCTGACAGGGCAGCTACTCACTTTACTCTCATTTGTGAGCTTTGCATCCTATCACCCACCACCCCCCAGCAAGTTCTCTAAGTAAAGGCTGACGTCAGGGAACTGGTGCCAGTGGAGGTGTGGAAAACGGGGAGAGGAAAAGCACGTTAGAGAAGTGCGTGTGTGAGATCCAACCTCTGCTCAGTATCATCAACAGATACGATTTCTGCCAGTAGATTCGTAAGTCATGCTCGCAGGCAAATATGGAAGCTTGGGTGTTAGCCCTGGTTTTCCAAATGTAGGGACCACAGACACGCTCAAACCGCTGAAACTCTCTGTCTCTGTGGTGATGACCTAGGAGCCGTGGAGTCCGGATATGCATATTATAATATTATAAACATCCACCATGAAAACCTTCCTTGGTGCTCTATATGACAATAGCAAGCAAGGCTTCCCCTCTTGCCAGGGAAAGTCACTAGAAATCCCAAACACACAGGGAGGAAGGCATGTCTCTGATGAAATACACATCACAAAAATGATTGAAATATTCTGCTTACACACTATGCTTGGCCTCCTCTCAGATTTAAAAAAAAAAAATGCTTATTGAGCCAAATGTAGCGGCTCATGCCTGTTACTCTAGCTCTTAGGAGCCTGAAGCAAAAGAATGTCTGGGGTCAAAGGCTAGCCTAGGTTACGTGGCTGAGTTTCAGGCTAGCCTAGGCAACAGAAGGAGGCTCTGTCTCAATAAAACAAAACAAGCTATTCTCAATGTTGACTCTGCTTAGAGCGCATTCCATACACAAGCCATGTTTGACGGATCGGTACTTAACAGTCCCATGGCTAAGTGTGCCAGTGTCAAGACCCTATACAGGGGTTTGTACCTGTAGTTCCAGCACAGGGGAGGCTGATGAATTCAAGGCTAACCTCCAGCACAGTGAGACATTGTCTCAAAAGCAAACAAACAAAAATGTTAGGGTTGCCACAAACACATCCTTTAAAAAATAAAGACATTTCGTTAGTTAGTTGTTGTATTTGTGTAGGCACTTGCATGCCCGGATGTTCCTATGTAGGTCGGAAGACAAATTATAAGGGTTAATTCTCTCTGTCTAGTATGAGGCTTTGGGACTGAACTCAGGTCAGAAGGCACGGCAGGAGGTACCTTTCCCTCTGAGCCATCTTGCCAGCCCCAATTTCCTTTTTAATAGGTATTCCTAACCCCCAAAGGATTTTCCTTACATGAAGGACTGAGCTGAAGAGTCCTGATAGGACGGCTGATTTACTTAAATGCCAGACTCTGGCAGCTTCCTCTTTAGTTCCTGTTCATCTACACGGAAGAGTATTCCTACAGATGGAATTACTCCTTCATCCTGAGAGAGTTCCCTGGAAGACATGTACATTAGGAAATCCTGACCTCAGAATCATTTTCCGGAGCCTGACAAGCATTTAAGTTGCGTTTGTTTGTTTGTTTGTTTGTTTGGTCTGGACATGAAGTTTCACAAACGGGTTGAGTACAGTCACTACACAGAACTTATACTAAAGATGCTGCTATCACAAGCTATTGTTTATTTATTTTTATTTTATGTGTACTAGTGTTTTGCCTGCATGTGTCTCTGTGAGGGTGTGGGATCCCCCTGGAGTTACAGACATTTGTGAGCTGCCATGTGGGTGTTGGGGATTTGAACTCAGGACCTCTGGAAGAGCAGCCAGTGCTCTTGACTGCTGAGCCATCTCTCCAGCCCAGCTATTAATCAGGGAAGGAATGCAGTTAAGTTGGCCTTCTGCCAACTTAAAAAATGTGATATTGGTCTCTACAATTCAACTTTGCAACTAATCCGCCAATCTGTCTACGATCCCCTTCAACAGTTATGAATCAGTCAGGACCTTGGCAGCAGCAAGGGGAGGGTGACTGATGAGCGTGAGTCAGGCAGCCCTGAAACCGTCTGACTGGCTACAGCCGGGGTGAAACCAGGAACGGAGACCAGACAGACAACCTGCATCCTCATGGGCATTAGTAACCACCTCCCAATTAGGGCCTGGCTCTGTGGAAACGTTCGCAGTAATCGTGCGGGCAGGAGATGTTCCAGCTGCCAGCTGTCAGGTTAGACTTGGACCATCATGAGTTTCCTGCCCCTGCCTAAACTAATTAAGCAGAGAGAGTTCGTTCAAGAAAATAAAAATAAACTGTCTCGAAACCCAATGAGACTATTGCGGTCCTTTTAAGTCAAAACTAGGAAAAGAAAAAAACCAGGAGTGGTGGTGGGGTGCCCGCCTGTGACCTCAGCACTTGGGAGGTGGACGCAGGAAGATCAGAAGTCTGAGACCTCATATTAGAAGCAGAGACAGAGTCAAAGAGGGGTGTTTGGGGAGAGAAATGAGAATTACTGGTGTACAGACATTGCAAAATGCACTCTTGGGCCGCCAGGTGGCGCCATTGAATAGTTAACTCCTAAGCGTCCTGTCCCTCATCAGTAGTGTAAAACTAACTGAAACACACCACAAGCAACCCCTAGGGACAGGCAAGTTACCTTTCTACTCACACAAGACCCAAGATGGAAGGGTGGGGAGTCCTAAAACACTCCATCTTCTTGAAGGTCTACATTATCTACTCCAGAGCTTCTAGTGAGCCTCACCACTCTTAATCAACCAACTAAAAATAGAAACTACTCAGAGGCTAACCTTCACTGAGTTTCAGTCGTTGGTGGGAGCCTAGAACTTTCTGCCTCCAAAGGGCCAGAGTCCTGAACTGTGCTGAGAGTGGTTGGTGGCGGAGCACAGGAAATGAACTCTAGAGGGGTACTGTTCCACAGCGAAATGTTTCAGACTGGAGGACAAGGCGTGCTGTGTTAGTTCAGACTTCTTTCCTCTATAATCTGCGATGAGTTTTGCAACACATGCAGAATTACGGGATCCACAGAGAGGTCATCTATTCATGCGATGGGCCTGGCTTTACGAAGTCTCAAAGTTAGAAACAAGCAACTTAAAAATCGCCCTGGCCCTCCTAAGATCATGGCGCTTGAAATATAAAACGGAGGTCTACGTGTCAGCAGGTTGGGAGAGACTCCTGGGGTTCTTTCTAAGGAATCAGAGGCTGAGATTCTTCCTAGCTTTGGAAAACCAAACACGGTTGTTCTGCTGAAGGAACATAGCAGTAAAATGACGCCCAACCGCATCCCGTTACGTGTACAGACTAGGGTCTTGCTCAGCCATCGTCAGAGAAGCGGGGACTAAGAGAGAGAGCCACAACTGGACAGTATGCAGAGAGCGTGGGGAGAGTGGAAGGGGGTGGTGGGAGAGAGACTTCCAATACTCATCCTAAGTGGCATGTCTCGACTCGGGGCTCAGGGAACTTTGTAAGAGCTGGGGCAGATGGAAGACACCAACAAACGAGGCCTCCAGACACAGCAGGACTAACACACATAGGAACTCAGAGACTGTGGCAGCAGGCACAGGGCCTGCCCAGGGCCGGCACAGGGCCAGCATGGATAGGGTCCCAGTGCTGAGAGGGGAAACGGACACAAGCTCCTATCCCTAACCCAGAAGCTATCTCCAACTGATAATGGCTCACAAAAGAAAACTTACAAACCATACTCAAGGGACTTCCCAGCAGTGGATGACCAAAACAAAACAAACTCAATGGTAGTTTTGGAGACATTTTTGCCTCACACAGCTTTCTCTGGTCATTTAAAAAAAACAAAATAAAACAAAACAAAACAAAAATAAAAACAAAAAAACCCAAAAAAACAAAAACAAAAAAAAACCTTACAGGTCTTTTGCTTATATATAACAGTTTCTGATTTCTAGTTTTATGGTGTGTGTGTGTGTGTGTGTGTGTGTGTGTGTGTGTGTGTGTGTGTGTGTGTGTGTGTGTGTTTCATGCTCTTTCTTTTCTATTTGTTTTGTTTTATTTTAGTTTGTTTTCTGAGGAGAGAAAGAAGGCATTTAGTTGGGTGGATGAGGAGATGGAGAAGATTTGGGAGGAGATCAAGGAGGGGGAAACAGTGATCAGAATATATTGTACTAAAAATGTTTTTAGAGAAATTCTTACTTCCCTGATCTAGTAATGTCCAGCCAAGGAACAACTTGCAACTTCTCTCCAGTTCACTTTTATTTATATTTATTTTGATCCACTCATTTTTATGGTGTTGGAGATCAAACCCGGGCCTCCCATGGATTAGGCAAGCATTCTACTACTGAGAGCCACCAGTCCCTATAGCACTTCTGGATATGAACACGAATTGGGGTGGCTAGCATTGTAGCATATGCCAGTAATCCAGCTACTCAGGAGACTGAGACAGGAGGATTACAAAATTGAGGGAAAGAGCAAGACCCTGTCTGGGGCAGGGACCAACTAAATTAGACAGAAAAACAAACAACAAACAACAAGACACTATAAAATACTGTGAACCCTACTTTAATAAAACTCATCATAAGAAACTTGGTGAGTTAAATAATTAGGAAGAAAATTTAAACCATGAACATCTCTCCAAAATAACGTGTACAATATTTTTTTGAAACAGGTTCTCATGCAGCTCAAACTGACCTTGACCAATATTGCTTCCATGAATGCAGGCATGTGCCACCCAGCTTGGCTTGCTTTTTTTCCAAAAAAGACAGTGTCTTGCTGTGGAGCACAGGCTGCCCTTGAGCTTTCAATCCTCCTGCCTCAGCTTCCTGAGTGCTGGGACTGCAGCTACCAATACCAGCATGAGCACAGTTTTGAATTATTTCCTTCTGGCTTTAGGAAGGCTTGCTGTGTCTTAGCAATACGTAGGCTTTCCCTGTTTCACTGCCTGACAGTCATCTTAAATCTGTCGCCCAGTCATAGCACATGTTATAAACAGCATCTTATCTCACTCCTGAAAGTTAGCAGATTTGGATAAACGGTGCGATCATTTCAATTGTAGCACAGATCACTATCTTGAGAATCTGTCTTTTTCCATATTTCAAATTGCTTTTCTGGGTGGGGGAGGTCACTAAAAGAAATGTCTTAAAACTATGATTTTGAGAAACAATCTCGAAAGGCTGGCCACAGACTTGGTTGACCTTGAACTCTTGACCTTCCCGATACCACCTCCGAGGTGCCGATATTAGGAGAAAACGCATGAGCTTCTCTAAGGATGCATCTAGCAAGTTAGGGCCTCTATGTGCACTGGCTGCATATCCAGTCTACTCCTCACTGAAGAACAGAACAAGTTCTGTCCTCCACCCCCCAACAACCATCAAATGCAGATGGTTTCTATTCAAATGTATTCCCAGTTATACCGGGCATATGGATCAGGGCCATCTTCAGCCTGAACTAGTTCTAAGAGGGGAAAGTGTGTCCTCTGGGTGGACTTTTAGGGAGAATCCCCATATACTCTAACTGGGTGTGCATATGATAGGATCGGCTGCATCACGGGAAGGCCTGTGCGAAGTAGAAAAATGGTTATTTAGGGTTGGGGATTTGGCTCAGTGGTAGAGCGCTTGCCTAGCAAGCGCAAGGCCCTGGGTTCGGTCCCCAGCTCTGAAAAAAAAAATGGTTATTTAACTGAGATCTGTTAGTTAAAATGGGGGACCACCTAGACTATATCCCTTAGTGCTCGGCACCCCTTTCCTTTGGAGCCTATAGAAGAATTCCTAGCCACTAAGGAGGGCCCTTGAGCACTCACTCTCTCACTACATGGCCCCCTATCACTCTGCGAGTGTACTCTCGTCAGTCCTATCCCTGTGCTCAAAGTAGCAAGGAATGACATTTCCTTGCTACTTTGACATCTGTGGACACTTATTTCAATCTTTGTGTAGGGTGAGATGCCAAAGGCCTGGACATGCTGGGCTCAGATAGTGGCCACTGGCAACATGGTTACTAATTAAAAAGTACCATGACCCCTAACTCCAATTCTTTCATTTTTCAAAGGCCAGTTCTAGACCTTAAATATGCAGCCTAGACCTGCTAATACAAATATGACATTTGTATAAGCTAGAAAAGGAGTCTGTATTTTATTTTTTTTCTCTATATCACCTTTCATGGGTGATTGTGTTTTTCATTGTGATACAGGCTAAACCTGGACCTCAACTGAGCACCTTAATGCAGGGCAGAGTCAAGAAAAAAAATCTCCCCCATCTACTCAAGAGTTTGATAACTTTGGTCCTGAGAAGGTGACTTTAAAGGACTCCTGACCCAACCCCAACCCCAAGTTCATGCTGTGGTAAGATCTAGGTGCACATCATAGGATGGGTGGACCCAGCCCCGCAGCCTTCTTATACTAGTGAGGCGCACCTAGAATATCCTTGAGAGCAGTCAGACGCAAAGGGGGCCATTCGAGAGGTTATTCTCAGTTTCCTGACTCCCTGTCTTAGTGGGTGGGCCATCAAGGCTGCTGGCTGATCAAGTGAGAATCTCAAGTACACAGAAAAGGCATTGGGCACACTGAAGCCACGCTCGAGTATAAAGAAACTCTTGTCCATATTTGTCCCTACGACCCAACCAATTCAGCAAAGGTAGACTTTGGGAGACAAGTGCACTTCACTGTGCAACAGAGCGACGACGGATGAAGTGACCCTAAGAGCCAGAGTGAGTTCAAGTGTAGCTGAATTTCCATGGTTTCTCCCACTGGAGCAGTTCCTCCTATGAGCCTGTACTCCTCACAAAGACTGAGAGAGACACTCCAGGGACATATTTGGCTCATTAAACCTCTGTCAAAGCAGGTCCCAGAAACAGAGGCATTTGGCTGCTTCCAGGGAATCTGGGTCAAACCTGCGCTAAGGAGAGAAGAGTAATTTATAGAGATCACCACTGGTAGAACTCTGGTTTTCTGCAACCTTGGATGGATGGAAAACCTAGCACATAGACCAGCAGACTGATTTCCACTAAGCTTTATTGTTTTGATTCTATTACACAGGGTCTTACTGTGTAGCCCTGGCTGTCCTGCAACTAGCATTATAGAACAGGCTGGCCTCGAACTCACAAAGATCCGCCTGCTTCTGTCTCCCGGGTCCTGGGATTAAAGGCATGAGCTACCTTACCCAGCTCCATTTTCAGTAACCTTTAAATGAAATAAGAGTTTCTATCTGCCAGCAATATTGGTAGCAAATCCCAGAAGTATTAACAACCTTTGTGATTTGTTAATCACCATGGAAATCGCAGATATTTTATGACAAATTATGGTTGAGGCGGACAACAGAAAATACTGTATACTCTTATTGACACCATCTCTAAATCATTCCATCTCCCATCAGATCTTACTTAATTCAGTACTGAAGAAGCACATTTGGCTAGGCGAGGTAGCACAGCCTCCAATCCCAGCATTTGGGAGGATGGGGTGTTCAAGGTCATCCTGGCCTACAAAGTGAATTTGAGGTCGCCTGGGCTACATGACACTGTGTCTCAAAACAACAACAAAACCAGACTAGGTGCAGTTCAGATGCCTGAGCATTTGCCTGGCAAGCACAAAGCCTTGAGCCCGCCACCCAGTACTCCACCAGCCAGACAAGGTTGCATGGGTGCAGTCCTAGCTCTACAGTGGCGAGGGCAGGAGGACCCTTGGCTCCATAGGAAGCTGAAGGGTGATGGGGGCTAAATGAGACTGCCTCAAAAAGCACAGACAGACGGACGGATGGACGGACAAAAGGCACCGGGAGAGAGAATGTGCTTGGTTCTTAGGTCCTCAGGTCTTCCCAAAGCATTGAGATACTTCTACGGATATAATTTATTTAGTAGGATCTCTTACTAAGGAGATCCTAAAAAACTACCATTCAGAATGATTTACAACAGACCAGGAGCTGGGCTAATTAACACAAATTCTGAATGGCATTGTCACCCTATCTCACATGGACAGAATGCCTCCATCAAAGCCCTGGATTTGTGAGAAAGTAAATGCTTTGTTTGGTGTCTAAGGTATGGCCATCACTCTTTTAAAATCAAGTTGTGACCTCCACGAAGTGTTGAAATGACCTGTTTAACTTTTATTATTGTTGTTGCTGCTGTTCTGAGACAGGGTCTTACTAGGCAGCCCGGGCTGGCCTGGGAACTGCTATGTAGACATGCTGGCCGACGGTGCCCCAACCGTTCCCAGAACTGTGATTAAAGGTACAGGCCACTAAGCCCAATTTCAAAATGACTTTTGATGTACACAACTGCTTTGGTTTTAAAATAAAATACTTGCTACAGTGGTTTTCAATAAGGATTTTTTTAAAAGTGTAATCTATTGGTTTACTTTTTTAAATCTGCAGATGAGTCTGGATGTCACTCACATTCACACGGTGAACGTCACAGTGTGTCAGAACACGGTAACAGATGTCTTTAATATCCCATTTTCTACCAACATGGAAAGTCTCGGATTTCTAAAAGCTCCAGGGAATTAATGTCATCTCAGACAAAGGCAAAGACTGCAGAGAAGAGTAATAAAGTCTATCACTAAAACAACTTTAATATAACAAATATTTTGAACAAGATCAAAGAAATTACAATGAGTCAAAGTTCAAAGGACTGTTGTTTCCCCATAGCTGTGGAGATGGAAAAGATCTTCAGAAACATTTTAAATTATATTCTTCAAAATACCCTCTCCTGAGTGATCCTGCCGGATTCCTCTTCCTTCAATATCAATGTAATAATGTTCCACAAATAAAAAAAAACACAAGACGCTTTTATTGGGAAAAATTCTAATATAATATATAATATAGCTAGAGAAAAAAAAAGTCTGAAAAGTCTATGAGTCATTTCCAAACAATGGAAGACGAAAGGGATTTGGCTTTTTATATTACTTACATATTTTTATATGCATGAAAGAACCCTTCAAAGGAAAAAGGTGACCCTTCCAAAAATAACAAGTGGCAAGATCCGCATAAATTTTAGGGAGAGAAGAGCTGAGTGGTGGCCTGAGGAGTTGGACGCAGCCTCAAAGAGGACTGTGCACAGCCTGTGGGGCAAGGGCCATCGCTGTGCTGTCTGCCAGTCCCCGATGGCCAGGACAGGGCTGGCCCATAGGAGCACATGCTGAGTGAGTGATTGGTGTATGAGTGAGCTGAGCCTGGGAGGACAGGCTTCGGCAAGAGGAAGTGAGATCTGCATAAGCTGGGGTTGTAAACCGAGGTCACTAGACCGTAGATAAGTGTGCTCTCAACTTTTCCAGTATGCACGAGGAGGGCTGGGGATGCAGCTGACTGACTGGATACTGGCTGAGCAGGCCTGAGGTCTGAGGATCAAGTACCAGTACAAAAGTAAATAGGTAAATAAATTAAACCACAAATCAATCAATCATCATAATCTAATGAGCAGAATCAAAGCACATATCCTTTGGCAGGGAAATGAAGCGATGCTGTGCTGGGTTGCACGGGGAGTGAGAATAGGTGGTGTGGTCAGTATGAAGTCGTTTCTATAACATGGAGTGGGTGGAGAAAACTCTGCCCTAAATCTCAACAGGAGCGGGAACCAGAGGGACAGGAGAAGCTGGAGATCTGGCCAGGGACTAAGAGTAGGAAGGAGGTTAGTCCTTCAGTAAGGCCCAAGTCATGGAAGCGTGCTTTCAATTTCGAACGCTGTGTAGTGATCTATCCACGTTCACAGCACTACTGCAGGAGGATTCCGAACTTCATAACAGGGGGTAACTATTCATTTCCCAAGCCTTTCAGTTGGTCACGTCTTCGCTATGGGGCAAGATCCAGGAGTCCAGATAGCTTGTTTTGTGAAGATGAGAACGAAGCAACTGATCCTGCTCCTGCTGTGGCAGTGTCTGCTTTCTCCCTGCCTGCTGCTTCCTGATTCCAGTCCTTTCCGGCTTGAGAGGATCTGGTGTTCCACACGCTCAGGATTGGCCCGACTACGGTGCATCAGCCTTGACCACTCAACACAGAAGTAAAATGTAAAAGCACGCGGGATTCATTAGGTAACGCACTCACTGTGTTTCCCTGAGCCCTTCACAATGGCATGCGTTCTCTCAGATGTGTTCTGAGCTGATCCTAAGCAACCGCTACTGAGGATCACTGGATTTACGCAAGCATTTATTTTAGTGGTGCTGGAGGATGCGAGTCATGACCATGTACAGCTGGGGGATCAACAAGGGCTTCCACTAAGAATTTAGTTGGAATTTTTTACTACAATGAAGAGAGAACTGAAGTTCTCATGTGGGGGAAAAACACTGAAGGAAAAAAAAAACCAACCAAAAGTAAAACCCAGGATGGCTAAACAGTAGCACAGACCACTGCCTCTGGGGATCCCCACTCGCTTTTCTCTCATCACGTCTTATCAGTCCTTCGTCTCAGACTCCCTCTGCCCAGAGACAGGGCAAGTTCAAGTCTACTTACACCAAGCCAGGGAGGAATCTTCCCCTACTCTGCCAAATACCTAGATAATGATCAGCGTCAGCGGGTGACTCAAGTAAAGGCTTACACTTCCTTTCGCTACCGGGAGGTCCCTACGTTTGAAATTGGGTCCCTCCCAAGGTCATTGGGAGGATCAAGTTATTGGAACTTGTTTTTCCAAACATGGGACTGCAGTCAATCATTTAAAGAGATGCAGACTTAAGATTTAACATGTACACTGGAGAGATGGCTCAGCAGTTAAGCCTGTGTTGCTTTTACTGAGGATCCAGGTTCAATTCCCAGCTCTTTATTGTGGGCCATAACCATCTCTAAGTCCAGCTCCAGAGGATCTGATACCCTTGACTTTGATGAGCACCAAGCATGCATGTGGTATACATACAAACATACATACACACATACATACATACAAACATGCATGCATGTATACATACATACATACACACATACAAACATACACACATACATACATACATACATGCATGTATGTATACATACATACATACATACATACATACATACATACACACAAGAAGATGCCTACCAGTTCCAGGCAGCTTAGGTTATATAATGTGTTCTAGACCAGCCTGGTCTTTTATGTGGACTATAATTTTTAAAAAAAGATATAAACCAAAATAAAAATAACTCCAAGAGACTAGTGTGTTAGAATATATCTATAATTCTAGCACTCACTGAAGCAGGAGTCTGAAGCAGGAGGATTATCGTGAGTTTGAAGCCAATCTGGGCTACATAGCAAGTACTAAAGCAGCCAGGATTGTATGACAAAACTCTGCCCCAAACAATGCCAAAATCAAAATTTAAGAACCAAATAACCCCTTAAAAGAAGAAAAACTTAAAGTCCAATCTCACATGATGATGGCGTTATAGAACAATGAGAAGTCTGTTGCTTTGATTACAGACATAGCCGAGGCTTCAGGCCTACTAGGAAAAACACTTTACCAACTCAGCCACACCGGCAGCCCCAAACCCGTCTTCTTAAAGACAGATTTTAATTAATGGAAAGAGAGGCCATGAGTTTGGAAGAGAGCAAGGAGAAGTGTATAGGATGGTCTTGAGGGAGGAGAAAGAAACAGGAAATGATGTAATTATAATCTCAAAAATAAAAGAAATAATTAAAAAAAACCCCACATTTTAAAAAGCCGGGCACGGTCTGGTGAACCACCTGAGTTGATACAAGCACCTGTTGCCAACTGGAGGACCTGGCTTCCACCCCCAGGACCCACGTGGCGAGGAGAAAATGGACTCTCGCCAGATGCCCTCTGATATTCACGTATGTGTTGTGGCACACATGTGCACGCATACCTCACTCAACAAATGAACAAGTGAGTGAATGTGATAAACGTAATGAAGAAATGTGAGGTATGGTGACGTGGGCCTATAATCCCAGCATTCCAGAGGCTAAGGCGGAGGTATAAGTAGTCTGAGGCAACTTCGTTGTCTCCACAAAGAAACTTGTCTAAGAAGGAGACATGAATCGTTTTAAAAACTTGTTTTCTTTATCTCTCTACCAGAAACAACTGAGCGTACAATCTAACCTAAACACAGGCAGCTTTTTAACTAGAGAGGCCAGGCACGGTGGGGGTGGGGGTGGGGTGGGGCAAATCTTTTACACTTTCATTTTCAGTAGCTGGGAGCCTTCCTCCTCACATCTGAAGACACTACAAGCAGCCCTCCTCCTACCGCTGTGACAATGGCCGATGCTGTCCAGTAGCCGGTTACGACAGAACATTAGATTTATCTAGCAAAAGCACTGCGTGTCAGCACTTCCCCTTGTCCTGTAAATTAATAATCTCAGCCAGAAGCAGAGGAAAGCAGATGGGCAGGATATCCTCAAACTATTTGCGTAGCATGTATCATTCTAGAGAGAAGTCCAGTGCCTGATTTGCAGTTAGGAACTCAAATTGAGCTCTTGACACACCTTGGTATGAAAGAAAAGCACCCCCTATCTTATCACTCCCAATCTAGGAAAGCCTGTCACATCTAGATGCCTCAAGGGACCTGAGCAAATGCTGCTTTTCCGGGGTTCACATACACCTCTGTTTCCAACTGAGGAGACAGAATTCACTTCATTCTTTCAAGGATCTTTGTAAGCCTGGTATCTTGTCTATGTTACCATGGTAAGTTTTAAAGAGCCAGGGAGCAGAAGTACCCAAGTACATAAGCATTCCTCTAAATCAGACCTCATATTCTCTTGTAAACCAGCCAGACGTCTAAAACCTTGCAAACAGTCTTCAACATACCCAAATAATAATGTACGGTTACTGCTATGATTGCTAAGAAGAGCTAACATTAATAGAATGTGCTATGTACAAAGAGCTATTCTAAGGATCACACATACACTGTAGCTCATTAGGGTCACCAAGACAGTGCTCTATAAGCAGCATGGGGGAGGGGACAAAATACCTCCTTGGGATTAGAGTATCATTCCAGTGGAACAACTCAGGATGAGGGTTGGTGTGGTGCGAAGCTCAGAATAAACCTACATGAACACGAGGCCCGGAGGTGAGTGTGGACACTGGATGTTCAGAGAGCTGAGGGTGGTTCAGTCCCTGCGAGGTGACTCATCTAGCATGCAGCGAGTGGTGAGAGAAGACGCAGGGCACGCTTAGGAAAGGCAGTGCTCGATAGGACACTCGGGGACCTTGGCTGGTAAGGCTGGGGGACCCTACCTGTCAGCAGCAGCCTGTACTGAGGAATCCTCTGAACTGGCTTCAGCAGGTAGTGCTTCAGGGCCAGGTTGGCACATCGAGGGCTCATCTGGAGGGGGAAAAAGGCATTCAAAGTAAGCCCATTGTTTTGACAGAAGCAGAGTCCAGGCTATTCAGAGATGCTTCCTTATGTAAGGGACAGTGGCTGTGCAGCAAGGGAAACTGACTGGAGCCATCGAACCCACCTCTCCAGTCTGTTTCTGAAGCTGCTGCCCCAAGGGCCCTGCGGCCAATGTACTGTAACAACAAGGTCCTGGGGGAGCTGCAGAAATTAAAGTGCAGAGCAGCCTAGTCAGGCGCCCCTTCTCTTAGAAGAATGACGAGTGGAGATGGTGTTGGACGAGCAGTCCTAGAAAAGACAGCCAAGTCAGAGTGAATACCTGACTGTAATGTTTTCCTCGGGGGTGTCTATGTGTGGTAGGATCAAGATGAGCGCATCTATGTGCTCTTGCATTGTGTTATGAGATAGACCCCTCTGTGTAGCTTAGGCTGGCCCTCAACTCTGTGGTCTTGACTCTACTTTCTGGGTGCTGGGATTACAGGATGAGCCATGGTAGCCAGGATGGCTACTTTTATGGATGGTAAGACAGTAGAGGGGAGGAAGAGCAGGAAAGGCTACAAGTGATTTTCAAAGTATAATTACTTGCCTCTTGCGCGAAGCATCATAAAGTAAAAATCAGCGATACTACAGTATCTTTGAAAGTTTGCCTTTCTTATTTTGTGTGGCTAGAATTTACTGACCATTTTTAGCTGAAGAAATAAACACTAAGATATAGCAACCAAAAATGATGAGAGTAGAATTAAACTGATTGTTCTTGAAAAGGATGAGACTCAGTGCTCAGGAAGTAGGGGAAGGTGGACCAGAGATCAAGGACAGCCCTGACTGCAAAACCCACCCTGAGGCAAGTCTGGGGTACAGTGCGCAATCTCGCTCTATTGAAACATTTTTTCATTTAAAAAATGAAACAGACTTTCATTTAAAAAACATACACAGGGGCTAGAGAGATGGCTCAGTGGTTAAGACTGCTCTTCCAGAGGTTCTGAATTCAATTCCCAGCAACCACATAGTGGCTCACAACCATCTGTAATGGGATCCAATGCCCCCTTCTGGTGTGTCTGAAGACAGCGACAGTGTACTTATATATAATAAATAAATATTTAAAAAAAAACACACACAAAGCTTTCGCTGACACATCAAATAAAGCAAAGCAAAGTTTTTAACTTTGATGCTAGAACTTTATTTATTTACTTATCCAACGAAAAACCATGCTCCTTTCACTGTATGTGAAGGTGTCAGACGAATGGAAGAAAATGTTAGGTTGAAAATAGGAAATGATCCCTTGGCATTCAAATCCATCAAGGTAGAAGGCGGAATAGGGGTGGCTGGCCGACGAGTTGGTGTTTAATGGCTATGGAATCTCAGTTTTGCAAGGCTATGTATGTTTCAGAAAGATGGTGGCACGATACTGTCCACGTGATTCATACCACAGAATTATACACACAGTGGCTAAGATCGTAAGTCGGTGTATGTGCGTTTTACCATAGGCCAAAAAAAATAAGATTATTCATTTATTCCTTTGTTTATTTAGTGTGTGCGCGCATGTGTGTAGGTGTCGGGTGCACATGTGTCCCAGCATGCATGCTGAGGTCAGAGGACAGCTTCAGGAGTCAGTTCTCTCCTTCCACACGTGGGATCCCAGACGTGGCAGCGAGTGTCTTTCTGCTCCCAGCCACCTGGTTAGTCCTTTTTTCGTTTTTGAGACAGGGACTCATGTTGTCCATGCTCACAGGAGTTCACTATATACTAAGCATGACCTTAAATCCCTTATCTTCCTGCCTCAGCTTCCCATGTGGTGGGAGCACAGGCCTGTGCAACCGCACCCAGCTGATGAGACGAAAGCCAGGACTTTGAAGCCGGTGTGGCTATACAGTGAGACCTTGGTTTAAACAAGTTAACTAGCTAACTACCTCTAACCAAGATGACGTTTACCCAGCTTAAACAGTACAACATGCAATAACAGATTTCACTATTGAATCTTGGACTATATTGAATTTTTACTGGTTTATTTGATCAATTAATCCTTTCTAAGATTTAGAAGAGATTATTATTATCATTTTATTTATTTATTTATTTCGTTGTTTTTTTTGGAGACAGTTTCTCTGTCCTGGAACTGGGAGTAAAAGCGTGCACCACCATCGGCTAGTGGAGGAGATTATGTTTTAACACATGTTTTCTCAAAAGTTTTGTCTTCAATAGCCATAAAGGACTAAGGCATGCGGGGAGAAGTTGAGCATTCTATGACAGCGAATACCTCAAATTCCCTGACGACTGCGGCGAACCCAGGGTTTTTCTTGCACTGTTCATCCAGCAACGCAATGTTCTTGTCGAATTCTTTGATGTACATGGAGTACATTTTTAAATATGGCCCCTTCTTTACAAAGATGTCAGCAATTCTCTGTTGTTCAGCCCTGTGGGTAGAGGATACAGAAAACCATGTAGGCAGTCAATGTGTCTGAGGCACAGCTCCATCCGCACCAGCTTGTCCTGCTGTTTGCTTTCCCTCTTCTTCATCACTGGCCCTGCCATGAGCATACCTTGTCCAGACTCTGCCAGCTCTGACTGGTCTCCCTTTTTTCATTCTTGTCCTCTCTACTCCATTCGTCAGGGCAGCAGGGACCTAAAAACTGTGCGTCCTATTATGTGACTTCCAGTGACAGCTTCTTTTCAGTGTGTGTGTGTGTGTGTGTGTGTGTGTGTGTGTGTGTGTGTGTGTGTGTGTGTGTGTAGGCAGACGGTCTCACTAAGCTACCTAGACTAGCTTTGAACTCATGATCTGCCTGTTTCAGCCTCTCTCCTGTTACGATGACAGCTCAGTGCCACAACACACCCAGCTCCCAGGGCCTTCTATTGCCCTGAAAATAAAACTACATTCCATGTACACACGGGCTACTATGCTTTCCTGTCTGTCTGTCTGTCTGTCTGTCTGACCCAGGCCATGATTCCCTTCCCCTTTCCCTGTTCTGCAGAACTTCTTCATGTTCTTTAAACATACCCGAGTCCATTCCCATGCTGCAGCCTTTAACAGTGGTTGCACGTGCATGGATGTATGGAGGCATCGGAGTTCCCCCATGCCCACCTTCCCACATCCGCTTTTCGGGGAGGGGGGATCTGAACACCTTACATATGCAAGGCAAGCACCCTACTACAGACTATTTCTAGTCCATGTTCTACTTTCTTAAAGAGTCTTTTTTTAACCGTCTGATCTTCACCAAGAACTCCAGCGTTTTAGTCTCTGCATATCAGATCTTTCCCTGATTTTTCTTACCTATTTACCTTGTATTCATCCCCACTAGAATGCCTGTTCCATGAAAGTAAGGCCTTTGTATATTATGTGTACTATAGGATACGCTAGTCATATGTAGATAACCAACCAGTACAGGAGATAGTCAAACCTTGGAAAATGAAATGGCTGTTAGGCATGGTGGCTCTGTAACTCTGGTACTCAGAAGAGTGAGACAGGAGGATCACCATGAGTTTAAGATCAGTCTACACGTTATAATGGCTCCCAAACCAGGGCAGCTACAAAGAGAGACATTTAAAACATTCAATATAATAACATATTTCAAGAAAACTCAGGTAAGCTAGGAGGCAGGCCTGCTGCTTCTATTACAGGAATCCAGACCTTGGATTCCGTGACCACAGCTGTAAGCACCTGGTTCTTCCTCATGGCTCTACCCCAACGAAACTGGATCGCCAGGATAGATCACGAGGCAGCAGCGGCCTTGGACCATGCCCTTCCTTATGGAACAGAGCATGATCTGTGGTCTGGAGACCAAGGTGAAGGGTCACTTCTGGCTAAGTATGTCCTCTAAGATAGCAGAGCAGAAGTGTCACCGTGGTAAGGTGCACAGGGTCATGGCTTTCTGGGTCAACGAGGTGGGTTCTGCTTCCAAGTTTCCCTGGAAAGGAGATACTGCACAGCAGCTCAAAATCTCAGTGTCAGCAGGCGATGGTCCATACCCAGAGCTTCAAACTTTTGTTGTATAGATAAAGACTGGCCCTCCCTGTCTGGTCCAGAACTGAAAACGCTGCAATTCGTCTAACAGTTGGAGCCCTTAAATCAGTCTTTATAAGACAAGCATACACATTTCAATCTACACATAGAGGATGTGGCGCTCTAAATGCTATCATACAAATAGATATTGAGCCTAGGGCTTCTTGTATGACAGGTAAACCACTAAGCTAAATCCCCAGCTCTTTTTAGTTTTAAAACATATTTGTGGGTTTATTTATTTATCTTGAGTAGAGCATGAATATGAGGTCAGGGAACAATTTTTGGGAATCAGTTCTGTCTTTTCACCATGCCAGTTCTGAGGATCAAACTCAGGTCATCACGTTTGGTGGCAAGCACCTTTACTATGGAGCCATCTTGCCAGCCTGTCTTTTATGTTTTCTGTTGAGACAGAGACTCAGTGAGTTTCCCATACAGCTCAATGGACTTACGGTCTTCTTGCCTCAGCTTCCTAACTATTTGGGCTTGCAAGTCTGCTCCACAAGGTTCCGTGAAAAGAAGATTTTGAGAGAAAATACCTTATTCACAGACTTGAACTATTTTGCGAACAATAAGTAAAATCTTTTCCATAGTTAAAGAGTTATCTCTTTATAGTCTGGTTCTTAGGAATGCTTAATCCTTCCAACACAGACCATCTACAGATCCAAAACTTAAGGAAGCCTTTATCTAAGCAAAAATATTTAAACCTCTCTATACTACATATATGTCCATAGTTAGGTTTTAAAGCCAGTTCAGGGTAATATTAATATAAAATTATATAAAAAACAAAAGATAAATTATATACAGGAATTATTTTGATAATGATACTTCATTTTCACTGGAGCTTTAAAAAATTACACCCTGGAATGTATCAGGAGGTGAAACCCTGTCTCAATAAATAAACAGAAGATCAAAACAAAATAATAGACAAAGGAAATAGCTAAATTGCCTCTGCCTGGATCTGAGCAAGCATCATTGAAGAGCTTTGTAAGTGGCACAGATTTAAATCTAGTGTGCCAAGGTATGGCCATCCGGAATATTTAATCTACAGGTAACCGCCAAAAAGTTCAACGCCCTGAAAACAACGCTGTATAAGGAGCGTCACTTTCCCCTCCCTGGCAGGGTCTCTGCGGTTTCATTTAAAACCGTGCGCTCTGCTCTGAGGAAGCCTAATGTGCTCCGTGTTTTACCAGCTCAGCATTCTTTCCTCCAGTTCCTTCAGGAGATCCCGGTTGAGCTCATACAGCTGAGGCAGGTAGTACAGGATCTGGTTAAGGATCCGGTCCTCAATCACGGGCTTCCCGAGTTGCCTGGACGCGTGGGCTACAGCACCCCGGAAATCCTATTATAGTCAGGAGGGCAAAAAAAAAAAAGTCACTATTCACACACATAACTGGATCAAAAGCTTCCTGCCTAGTCATCCTCTACCCCATGAAGATCTACAATCTCAAAACTATTGTATCTTTCAACTATACAAAAAGGTATCTAAAAACTTGTTTCGCAGCTCTAGGAATTAAAGTCGCTCTAGTGTTATCACATAGATACGCTGACTCTATTTTGCCGCATCGGATGATCATGCTCCCACATGAGGCATAAACTAATGAAAGCCCAGTGCTAGGCACGAGAAGGTGTCTCCAGGGGGGTCTAAGAGATTCCCAAAATGAGACAAGCTGTTGACACTACTCTTAGTTGCCTCCCAGAACTTGAAGTTAAGACCCCGCTGCTGAAGACACCACATGCTTTGGACACTGCACTTGGAAGAATCAAGCTGGAATTGACCCGAAGCCTCCTCCCCAGAGACTAGCTCTCACACTGTCCAAAAGTGTCATGCAAACTGCCAAGAGAGTAAAACGGGCAATAGTCTTACCCAGAAGGAAAGCTTACGAACTGCAACAATGACAGGCGTGACAGGCGGGGCGAGAGAGCCCCGGAGTGCAATAGTGGCGCCTTTATCTTGGGGGTAACCAACAGCTGTCTAATCAGACCTAAGGCCTGCTCAGTATGAGGAAACACACACCTCGTGGTGTGGAGACGTGGCCTGTGGCTGGAGAGGACCCTAGAGAAGAACCTACTACAGCCAATTTCTAAACTGTGATGGCTGCTTTTAGCTGTCAACTTGACTACATATGGAATTAATTAATATCCAAAAACGTAGGGCTCGACATAAAGGGACTTGTGTTTAATTGGAAGTATACAGATCCACATCTAGTCTGGATCGTGTGGTGGGAAGACACACCTTTAATTTGGGCCTCACCGCCTCGTGGAAGCCTACACCAGGACGAAGGGGGGGAGGAGGAGGAGGAGGAGGAGGAGGAGGAGGAGGAGGAGGAGGAGGAGGAGGAGGAGGAGGAGGAGGAGGAGAAAGCTTTGCTCACTGCCTGCCTGCTCTCCCTTGTTCTTGAGGTCATTCCTTCACGGCATTAGAAGCCTACTTCACATCTGGCCTTGCGGACTGAGTGGCTTCTGTGTTCTTAGACTTTCCTTCCTAGCCAGCTATTGCTGGATAAGCCAGACCCTACAGTTTGTAAGTCTTTCTAACAAATCCCCTTTCTCTATGTATGTATAAGGGAGAGGTCCATTCTATAAAGTCTGTTACTCTAGAGTACTCTGATACATAAATCAATATACTTTTTAACTTTATCCTAAATATTAATCTTTATACCCACAGATATGTGTAGCACTTACACCTCATCAAAGAAGGTCCCCTTTGTAAGGCATAGGGACTAGGACCGAGATCCACAACTACTCAAAATAAATGACTGCGAGGTGTCCAACCCCAACTGGTTCACCTACAATACAACCCTCACACTCAAGGCTCAGGAAACACTGGGGAAGAGTGGGGAGAAAAGATTATAAACACCAGAAAACCAGGGTAGCTGCCCTGAGACAGCGTCTTCTAGCTGTGACAGGGACTCTCTATTCTCGAAATCACACCTTAGTGCCTAAACAAGCATTGTATGATGGCACCAGCCGACCTGACAACATGAATGGGGACTCTCACAAGGCCCTACGCCTAGATGAAGAACTATAGACAACCGATGGCTGACAAAAGGGGAGGAATCATTTTCTCTAGGGAAGAACCCCGATAAGTTATTCAATCCCAAGTGGTCAGCCCTAAGCATATCTACGCATGAGCAATAGTAAGGAGGCTCAGTAACTTCTGTGTGTTTGTGGGCGTGATTAAACAGTGAATTGGGAGGTGTGGGCAAAGGAGGAGTTGAAAGGGGTAAAAGGAGTTGGGAGGGAGGGGCAGACATTATGCAAATGCAGTATTTATGCCTGATATTCTCAAAAATATTCAATTAAAATTTTTAAGAAGTTCTAAGCAGGTCTTAGCTACCTCCACCCTGGATTTCAGAGCCCTCCTCTTGTTCAGTGGTCATTTCCCAACCTGGAGCCTCTGGCTGGGACTTGCAGAGGGAGGCACCTGGCAATCAGCGCTGTAGATCTACGCCGCTGCTCTTGACTGACTGTGCTTCCTTGACCGAGCCTTGGTTTCTTCATTTGTAAAATAGGTGCAACTGTTACACAACCAGGGTAGTACTAGCAATAATGTTTAATTGGCGGTTGCACAAACTTTCCGCAATACATTTGGTACAGAGTCAACACAACGCTCTGACTCCAGATCTTAATGCTCCTCTTCCTTGAGCCAAGCTCCCAAGAGCTCACCATTTGTACTTTAAAAACCGGTCACCTGGTCCCACACCCACTCCAGCAGCACCTGATGGGCAAAGATGTAGCTGGCCACACAAGCGCATGGGCGACATATCCACCTGGGGTCTCCCCGGGGTGGCATCCGTAATGAACGAGTGAGTGAGGTAATCCTGGCCCAGCCCTATTGGTATTCCTGAGTTCGACTTATCCAGAATCATCCCCTCTGAGAAACCAAGTAGCAGCCTCCAATACTGCCCTGTAAGTGAGAACCAACCCCTCAAGGCCCAGGCCCCCAGTCTGCATCTCAGGAACCTGCAGAACAGGAGCAGACCCCCCCTGAGTTTCCCAACCTCCCCGGCTAACAGTGGGGGCTCAGCATGTCCATGTGCCAGCCTGGACACACGTCCTTGCTGGACAGGGCAGGTGTGCCCCGACAGCAGGGCATGGTGCCCCATGGCCTGCACCTGAGAGTCATGTCACCACCACAAGGCCTCATGACTCAGCAGAATTTT
Organism: Rattus rattus; assembly: GCF_011064425.1. NCBI lineage: Eukaryota > Metazoa > Chordata > Mammalia > Rodentia > Muridae > Rattus > Rattus rattus. The sequence continues at coordinate 173,248,909 of NC_046154.1, read as the reverse complement.
ATGCTGATGAAGCAGTTGGGTGTGTGACCTCAAGGTCTACACCCAGCCTCCCCACACAGTCTCCCCACAGGGCTCCCTTATAGGACCCCCACCATCTGTGTTAGTGCAGTGTGTTTCTGGACACCAGGTGGGCTGCCTCCCAAACCAGGGCAGCAAGGCCAGTCTACACTTCCAGCAGGCCCTAAAGGGTCTGGGGATACTGAGCATATAACTTTCAAAAAGTTTATTTTTATCTCGAGAAGGGTGGAGGGAGACCCCACATATTTTCATCTTCTGTTCTTTCTAAGATTACTAGTGCCATGTTTAATATAGGTCACCACCACCACACCCATCCCTGCAGAGGAGGAGGAAAGGGTGGGGGAGGAGATAAGTGTTTGTAGAGGTGCCATTGTCCTCTGAGGGTGGGCCTCAGGATCTAAGTTAAACAATATTCCAGCCGAACCTCTCGAAACCCTCAAGACTCCAAAACAAAGGACCTTTCCTTCTCCTAACAGTCAGATTACAAATCCTCAGGCAGAACCCCTGAGGAAACTCACTAGGCTTTCTCTTGGAAAGGGATAGCATTTCCTCTGTAGATACCTTCAACATTTCCCCCTAAAAGACAAATTAATTAAGAGTATCTCTTACTTCTCCAGGACGAATTAAAAAAATAAAAAGGACGATAAGGAAATGAACAAAACAAACCCCAAATTAAAAAAAAAAAATCCTCACGTGTACTCTAAAAGAACAAAAGGTTTCCAACCCAAAGTCCATTCAGGTTTCTTTACAGAGCAGGGCATTAAGTTCTGGATGCAGATAAGGTTTTATTGAGGAACTACACTCCCATCTCCCCTCGATGTTTTCTTCATGTTTTGAGACAGTCTTGCTGAGACCAGGATGGTCTCAGGAAATCACAATGCTCCTGCCCCAACCTCTGGATGACTAGAATTACAGATGTGTCAGTGTGGCCTCAAAACTGTTAAGTAGCCAAGGACAGCCTTAAACTTCTAATCTTGCCTACCTCCCGAGCACTGGAATAACAGGCCTGTAGCACCATACCCAGTTCATTAGATGCTAAGGATTAAACTCAGGGCTTCCAGATGCTGGGCAAGAAAGCCTACAAGACAGCTACGTTCCTGGCCACCTCAAGTTCTTAACAAATACTAAAACCTTCTTCTGGGTTCATTTTTATTGCCCCATTAATCATATTAATTAATGTAAAGGAACGCCTTATCTGCATAGCAACTACAGCAATAACTTGTATAACTAATTAGTAAGATGTCAAGCAGGAATTTAGTCTGCAAGAGCTCCAGGTTAGAAAACCACACGAGCATCTCCAGAAACCAAGCTGACAGCAGCCATGTCCCGTCCCCTGCAGCTTGCCTCAGTCAGCCCTGGCACTCGTTAGGAGGGAACGCAGCTTCTTAACTCTTCTGGAAGTCGTTAGGTTGTCTCCAGTGGAGGAACGCTGTAGAGCACATGTATGAATCACGCCCCTGATGGCAAATGTGCTCAAAGCTAAGCTAGGTAAGCAGCGGCACCTTTTTCTGCCAGTGTAGCGAGGAGCCCCTGCTCAGCAGAGCCAACGAGCACGCCCCCGTCTTCCCGCAGAGTTAGTGGTGACTGCACTGGCCCCTTGGCAGCAGAATAACTTTTGTTTTCCAACTGGAAGGCATTTCCTCGCCATGACAGTGACAGTGGATGCTGGCTGCTAAGTGACTGAAGAGCCAGTCTTGCCCGGCTTCCGCCAGACTTCACAGTCCACGCCATCCACCACTGCCAGAGCAGACACTTGTTTATCTGAGACACATTTAACAAATACCAGCCAAATCCAAAGGGGCTGACCACCGTTCAGGAGGCTCTTATCACAACTTGGCAAGGCTTCATTGGTTTTCTAAGGGTGCTGGGTGTTTGGGGCAGCTTTAGATGAATTGAAGACCAATGGTATAGTTGTTGAAAATTATGGTAGGAGCTCAAAACAAAATAGGAAGTTTATACTTTAGAGAGAGCCAAAGAAAGACAGGGATGGCGGCAGATGCTCCTGTGTAAACCCAGCACTTGGGGGTGGGGATGACCAAGGTAGGAGGATTGCTGTGTGTTCCAGGGTGCCCTGAGCTACATAGAAAGGACAACATTTAATAAAGACAATAGGACCCTGAAGAGTTCGGACCTCTAACAGCCACAGCTGTATGTTCTAGGCAGGCACTTGACGATGATTCTCTGCTTTACCAAAGGGCTCAGCCGAAGCACTGCCTCACCCAACCTAGCCTTACTAAATGCCCACCACCCACTCCAGTGTCCGGCCCTGCACCTCACTTCCCACCTCCTCAAGCAGCAGCAGATCACCCTGTCCCCCACTTACTCCTTTGAGAACCTCCTACCCACTGGAACTCACTTTCTCCTCGGCTTTGAATTCTGTGTTTGGAGTTAAGTCCAATTCCTTCACCGCTGCAAAACCAGCGCTGCTACTGAATAAAGTCTGTCTTACTATCTATGGTTTTTAAGAGGCCAGGCACGGTGGTGGATACTGTTGATCCCAGCACTTGGGAGGCAGAGGCAGGTGGATTTCTGAGTGTGAAACTGGCTATATATTGAGTTCCATGATAGCCAGAGCTACATTATAGAAAGACACTGTCTCAAAACACACACACACACACACACACACACACACACAACACACACACACACACAAATGCATACACACATATACATACACAACAGATGCACACACACATACACAGACACACACACATACACACATACATACACACACACAGATGCACACACATACACACACACAGATGCACACACACACACAACCACACAGTTTTAAATGTCACTTAGTAATTATTTTCACCTGGCTATCTGGGTTTTCTTGGTAGTTTTTTGAGAGCTCAGCACACAAAATCTTAGGTTAAATCCTCAACACCCCAGCTCAAAATAGGGCATCCCCGTCTCTAGGCTAAGACAGTGAATGCCAAAGCTCCAACAAGTAACTTGACAGCCTCCATAACCGCCTTCAGCAGGAAACTTCAATTGTATTCCTCCTCTTCTTCGGCTCCATCTCCCCACATCAATACACTCTGAACTGGGGCCAGATGCAACTAATTCTACAGGAACTACACAGATAAACTTCCCAGCCACTGCCACAGTGGTGTCACTGGAGGGAGGGTCCAGCTTTTTTTGTTTTTATAATTAAAAAAAAAGATGATTATAACATGTAATATTTTAAAAACCCTAACAGCCAGGATAATTTGGGAAGGTGTGACAATCTTTAAGAGGCATATTTTAAGAGCCACAAAACCATTTTGGGCAGAAGCATCTAAGTTCACCAAAAGCTCCCTTCACTCTAGCAGTGCAGATACAGGTGAGCAGAGAGAGCCAGAGCTTGCGTCTGCACTCCTGGGGAGCTGGTGACAAGCCTGACAGTGTGGCCCAGTGGAAGAGCACCAGCCTGGACTGCGTGAGGCCCTTGGGTTTGAAGACCAGCACTGGAAAGGAGAGTAGGGTGGAGAGCAGGGAGGTGGGAATATTAGGCACACTGCAGGTATTACTAACATCAACCAGATACAGCACCAGTTCTAATCAAAACCAACTAAGGTTCTGTATGCAAAGTCAAATCACCTGTGAGCACACTCGCTAAGTGCTTGTTCACGTTGGACCTTAAAGACTGAAAGGGGCCTCTAGATAATAAAGCATATTATATCATTTTCTCCCAATAGTCCGTAAATAAGATCCAGTACAACTCCAACTCTTTACAGCACCAACAAGCTCACTCCGCCCAGTCTGATCAGCTGGGGAAGACCCCAGCCGAAACATCAGTTTGAACAGGACCGAGTCTGAACCTCAGAGGCACTGAAGCAGAGGACAGATGGCTTCGTCTGTAACGCTGGGCTGTCTATCTCCAGAACCAGAGGAGTGTGTGACTTAATTACCAGCTGTCCCAAGAGGAGGGCTCGACCTTTAGCCATTGTTTAACCACTATCAGGAGCCCATGAATTCAAAGCCCACATGGACACAGGGATAGATAGGGAGCTCTCAGTGAGAAAAAAAAAATCGCTTACAGAAAAGCAAAGCCAAGCAAAACAGCTGCCGTGATCCAAGACCTGTTATAAATATGCAAAAATGAAAGAAAGACTGGGAAGTAAAAGGGAAAGTCCCCATGTCAATAATTTAACTTCCGTTTGGTCTTGTTTATCCAGGCAGAGTCTTGTTATATAACCCAGGATGGCCTTACACTCGTGATCTTTGTGCCTCAGCCTCCCGAGTGCGGGGACTGCAGGGGTCTCCCAGTGTGCTTTGCTGACTTTGTTTTTAGATGAAAGTAGTTTTCCAGGTGAAATGATCCTTCCTGTTCTGTATGCACAGATCGGGTTGTGTATAAGCGTCAGTGCATTCAATGCAAAACAGCATAGAAACCAAGTGTTCGCACCGTGTTCTCAACCCTCCTTAGTAACATTAACAAATCATGTGCACAAGTAAAAATTACAAGTTCATTTTCATCTTTAGAGGATGAAAAACAAGAGTTTCTCTGGTTTCCTAGGCAGCTGAAAAGAATTCTGTAAGCAACAAATATGTCAAGGACACACTACATCCTACAGATACGCTATAAATAGCAATGGTTAGGACTGCGAGCAGACATTTTAAATTTCTGCACCAAGAACTCACATAGACCAGACTTCAAAGTCTGGCTTTGACATTTGGTAGCATTTTTTAACAGGTTAAAACATTTCTTCATTTAAAATAGACAAAGGGAAAAAACTATTTTTACAGACGTTGTGAGGCTAAAAAAGTAATTTGTATAATATAATTATATAATATACTATGAGGTATATAAAGAATGCTCATTAGAAGGCCATTTACTTAAAACTATTTAGTACCCACGAGTCTTAGGAAGGTGAGAAGATCTGAAGTAGAGCCACTGAGAGAAGGAGAAGCCAAACCAAGGCAAGGGAAGGCAGAAGCAAGACTGATGTGCTATAGTAACGAATTTCATCTGGAAGTCTTAATGTGAATGGAACTGCTCAAAAAAGAGAGGGGTAGCCAAGTTATCAGGAGCTAGAGAGAAGACAAAGAGAATGATCATTTAAAAGTCCACGTACCTCACAAGACAAGGTGTACTTGGGACAGAAGGACAATTTTAAGGTGGGAGAAACACGATCACTGGGGAAATGTGTTCATTTTATATTGCACTTAGAAAAATAAATACCATCCTATGTGGTGTTAAGGTATCTTTCATTATGGATAGACATTTTGACTAGGAGGCATGTCTGCTCCTGACAGTACCCCCTTCACAGTTCAAGGAAGATACTGAGCATCAAAACCTCCATATGGAGTTGCTCCAACTGTGGCAAGGTAGCCATTGGGCAAGAATTCATCTTCAGACAAAAAGCACTGTCCAGGAAAGGACACAAGGAGGGAGAGTCGGCAGCTGAGCTCTGCCACGTCAGAGTAAGCCAGCCCTTCGTAGCTCCTGCTTTACTCACGGTCGGCCGCATGGTTCTGAGCCAGAAGGCTGAAGAATAGGGGACTGTCCAACTGTCTCTGCAAATTGGTTATGTTTTGGTGCTTCCTGTGTACTCAGGTAACATTTAATTTGTTTTTGGATCTCTGATGGGGTTGAAGACGAGTTATGGTCTCATGGTCAATGCTTGTTTAGCATTAAGGAAGATGATGCGGATTGGAAAGGATGATTTTCAGATAGTAATGCAAGTTGAAAATCAAAACATAATTCAGATATAGGATTATAGACTCTTTAAGTTAGGATAGATGTTAGAGTAATGAACCTTAATTGACAAAATTGATGGACTATACATTATTAGTGTATATCATCTCTTACAGTTTACATAACTGTGATAACTATGTTCATTGTACTTGGAGAGAAAAAGAACTTTTTAATGGACCAAAAGGGTGAGATGTTGTGGACTGGTTCTAATGCTACTTGTATTAATTTGCTCCCCAAATTACATGGGAACCCACACATCAGGGTGTAAGACACTTAGGGTCCCTGTCCCTAGCTAGCGTTGATTTAGTAAATAAAGTTGCCAGTGGCCAATGGCTGGCAGGGAGAGGGAGGCAGAGCTTTTAGATTTCCCAGACAAGGGAAGCCAGAGAGGAAGAACAATTGCCATGGCTAGGGAAGGAATAAGACGCAGTCGTGAGAGCAGCAGAAGAGAGAATACCAGCCATGTGAGAGCTGAGAAGGAGTGGCCCCAGCCCCCACCCCAAATTGGGTCTAGGGTAGCCAAGATAGAATATAGATTTTAGTAAGTAGTAACTCAGGAGTATCAGGGGAGGCGTTAGCAATGTAGATGTTTGGACTGTCACAGACATTACACTGTTTAAGGCATCTTAAAACAGAAGGCTGTATGTGTGCGCAAGAATCTAGACCATTGGGGCAGCAAGTGAGGAAGTCACACAGCCACTGCTGGGGAGGTAGAGTGGATTAATCAACTACAGCAACACCTTCATGTCCAGCTAGCCTTGGTTCCAGCTTTCTAGGTTTACTGAGAGTCTATGTGCTGGGTAGTTTTTGTTTTCAACTTGAGAGAATCTAGAATCATCTGTGAAAAAGAAACTTTAATTAAGGAACTGACAGACCAGCTGGCCTGTGGCAATGTCCATGAGGGACTGTCTTGACTGCTGATTGACTGAGGATGGCACAGCCCACTATGGGCAGCACCATCCCTACGCAGGTGGGTGTGGGCTTATAAGACGGCTGAACAATGAGCAAGTAAACGAAGTTCCTCCACGGGTCCTGCCTGGAGCTCCTGCTCTGCCCTCAACACAGAGTTTAAACTGGAAGTGTGAGACAAAGAAACTCTTTCCCTGCCGTGTCGCTTTTGATCCCAGTGTTTTATCACAACAGAATGAGACTAGAATATTCTATCAGATTGCTGTCTAGTCTGGTGGCTCAAAATGGGACTCTGGAGGCTGAGGCATGAGGCACCTTTGAGTCAAAGATGAGATGAAGTTAGACTGTTTCAAAAGAGAAAGAGGGATAAAAACAAAGATGGTGAAATATGGTAAGAGAGTGAGAGAAGGAGAGGACTAGAGGGCTAGAGGGGGAAGAGAGACACAGAGACAGACAGACGATCTATTTTAAGGCGGATTTGAGCACATATAGTAGCACACATGTGTGGGATGTTTGGGATATTTTACCAAAATATAATCAAAACAAAGTAGCACTAAAAGCACTTTGACTGCCACTACACCCGAAATCTTGTGAAAACTTGCAAGGACAAAAAAGCACAGGAAGGAAAATGAGTATGTGGTCGGACACACATAGTTGTTTCCTAACAGGTCTGCTCAAGTTGACAACTGTAAAAAAAAAAAAAAAAAAAAAAAAAAAAAAAGTAGCTATAAAAATGTCTGTCTCAAGTGTCTCTGTTTCTGTTAGGATCAGGGAGGAAATGTCCTAAAAGATGCACCATCATCGTGAGTGCTGAGGATGCAGTTTGGTGGGGAAAAGGAAAAGAGGAAGAAGAAGAGGAAGGGAAGGAGCAGAAGCAACAGCAGCAGACGTCACGGCTCATTATCATAAAGAAAGGCATGGTGCTAAAGACATTATTTTTAGAAATCATCTAGGAATATCTGGGTGTAAATGGGATGGAGATATTTTGGAAAATGTCTATTTTATATACATATACATAATTTACACACACACACACACACACATATATATATATATATTTAATTTATAGGTATGTGTTTCTTTTACAAATTTAAAATATTGCCACGCGCTAGAGAGTACATGTGAATCGATCACTTGTTAGCTATGCAGAGAACATTTAGGGTAAGAAAAGTGCAGGACCAGGGATAACTTAGAATTGAGAAAAATACCAACAGATACTTACAATATGCAGAAGTTTTAACACATCGACAAACCTGTAAAACAAACAAACAAAAAGGCATTGTTTTTTTTTAATAAGCCGACTGGGGAAGAGCAGTCTTCTGAACTGGTAACTTGATACCTACACTTTCTCCGAGCTCATGATCTCCTTGGCAATGTGATGGACTTTGCTCTTCATCCCAGCATCTTCATCCTGAAGTTAGAGCGTGCATTGAGAAAGCATGAAGTCACAAAGTATGGGATCAGCTATGAGCTCGCTAGACGCACTTTAACCCTTATTAACACACAATTCACACTATACAGTACTGTCACTCTGCTTTCTGCCCTGCCACTGGGGTGTCAGAGCCCCACTGACGTGCCGCTCAGAGGAGGTGAAATGTAGGGGTGCTAGGCTGCATTTCTTCCTCAGTGCTGGAGTGTTGGGCTGCGGACATGCCGCTCAGGGAAGGTGAAACTCAGAGTGTTTCTCTGGGTGAAAACAGGACAGGCCTCCATTCCAGCCTGTGCACCCAGACACCTCGGGGATTGAGGATTGGAGTCTGCAGCCCAGGATGGGGCAGAATCTGGCTTGGCCACAAGTGAGTGCCAAATGTACAGAGAGGTTGAAAGAGGGGCTTCTAGGAGAGACTCAGGCATGGCTCTGGATGACGAAGGCCTCACCTAGAGGCAGTCCTTGATGAAGGAGTTAGTCCTTGCTTGTCCAAACTGTTTTATTCATGGTGATTGAGGATGCGTACGTCTTACTCAGGATGAATCAGAGATTAAATACCTATTACAGGAAGGGATGCCCAGGAAGAGACACTCATTGGCTAAATACTCAGGGCCTATCTAGATACCTCATTAGCATGGAGAGCTAGGTTTTTATGCTCCATGACTGCTTGCCATGATCCTCTTAGTGGGGTGTCATGGTCTGGAACTAGTTTGAACTCCTGCCATTCTCAACTATGAGATTCATCAGGGTTCTAAACTTGCTATAACCTTACTAGCTCTGTCTGGTGGCATGGTCTACATCCCACACAATACCTCAACAGCAAACATGGGGAGTTTGTAAGATGATGATGCAGAAGCAGCTGAGAAATGAGGACTGGGACTGGGGGAACACACGCCTTTAATCTTAGCACTCTAGACATAGCTAGATCTCTATGAGATTGAGGCAAGCCTGGGCTACATGGTGAGTTCCAGAACAGCCAGGGCTATGTAGTGAGATCCATGTTAATCAACCAACCAACCAACCAATCAAATGAACAGCATCAAGGGTTCAAAATGGAAATATTAGTATACTACAAAGAAAACACTTATGAGTATCAAAAAGTCCAGTGAGGTTGTGTATATACAACTAGTTCCAATACTCAGGAGACTCGAGGCAGGAAGATGGTGGGTTCTAGGCTAACTTTGACGGCACTGCAAGTCCAACTAAAATAAATAAGTAAGTAAGTAAATAAATGAATGCACTTTAGATGCTGCATGAAGATGTGCTATGAAGAACTACTAATGGGTGTGCATGTCAGATCTCTCGAATTCTAAAAGCACAGTGTAATCAGAACTCTTCATGACATTATAATCTGACATCATCTCAAGGACACCGTTTGATTATTTCTCAGTGTGAATATTAAACAAAAAACTGTACACATCTGGGAAAGAATGATGATTTAGACAGCGCTTCTGACATTTAGGTGAGCTCGTTGCTGGTTGCAGGGGACGGACAGACTTTCCCTTCCTAGTGTCTGGAAGATCTGAAAATGCAATCCCTTAGTGAAGAGGGAAAAACCAGTAAAGAAGGAGCAAGCAATTAAGATATTTACTTAAGGTGGAAATTATAACTAGAACCAGGCCGGGGAATGTAACTTCTCAGTACAAGTTTGCTCAGCACACAGGCCCTTAAGCCCACAGCGGACGGAGCACATGTGCATGCGTACACACACACACACACACACACACACACACACACACACACACACACACACACACACACTAAAAGCTGCTGTAGAAAACCATCAGACCCCATTTTGTAAGGATTTTTTTTTCATTCTTGTTTGCATTCTTTCTAGCACTGGCAGGAGCAGACAGTTAGTCTGTGCTCTTTCCAGAGCTATTGGGCAAGGAGATGCATAAAAAGTCACCATGGCAATCCCCTAGTCATTCATTAACAGAACGCCATGGAGGCGGGGTGGGGGGGTGTGTTAAAGCAATGGCTCTCAGAAGTAGCCTTCTCTACCAGGAAATGGCGTGCCATCCCAGCAGATCCACTTAGCACATCAGTTAAAAGTATTTTCTTAGTTCTTCGTCTTATTTTTTAATTTTTTGGTGGTCACTAGTCAGCCCAAGCCCTCTTTCTTAGCTCTTGAATTGGTTTTCACGCGGTTCCAGAATTTCCATGTCAAAACAAAGATATAAAATAAATGCGGTTTGAAAGTGAGTCGGCTCTCAGGGAGAAAACATTAAAACCCGTGACTGCCTGTGTTCTGTGCACATAGCCTCAATGGCTAAGCACAGGTGATGTCCAAGTGGGTCAGCTGGGTGAGAATCCTTTAAAGTTTCAGTTCAGGTTGCTTTGTTTCATTTTTGAGGCAGGGTCTTGCTGTAGCCGGAACTGGCCTTATCCATTGCAGCCTCCTGAGTTTGGGGATCATAGGTGCACTCATGCCTCACCCCAAGGTTCTACAGCAGGTTTACATTCCGAATTCTGTTGTTTGCTGCAGGGCTGAGGACTGATTTAAGAGATGCTTCACAGGCTAGAAAAGAGCTCTGCTGGGGAGTTTACCTACTGTGCATCCCCAGAATCCAGACACGTATTAATTTCTTTACTTACTCACTTGTTCTAATGTGTATGTGTGAGCATGTCTGCACAGAGAACACCTAGGAGCCACTGGAGGCCAGAGAATGGCATTGGATGCCCTGGGAGCTGAGTCAGAGACGGCTGTGAGCTGCCATGCAGGTGCTGGGAATTGACTGTTATCCTCGACGGGAACAGTAAGCGCTCTTAACCACCGAGCCACCTCTCTGGCCTCTGGGATTTTTTTCCTTTGTTTTAATTGTAGTCATGTCGGTGTTCACGTAAGTTAGAAATATGGGGGAGATCTTTATTTTTAGGTTCATTTAAGATGGCTTTTGAGACCATTAGACCATAAATAGTAGCTGTGGTCATAGGGATGAATAAGTTCAAACGCAGCAGATATGCGCGCCAAGAGCAGAAGACTACCTGACAATAGGGATTTAAAGTTCATTATCTTCAGAGTTGGGGCAGAGGTTATGCTCGGTGCTGGCCTAGCATGCCTGAGGCTACAGCTAAAAAGGGAGGGAACTGAAAAGAAAGGTCAGATTTCCAGTTATTAACCTGAAGGGTTTTGTATCATTCTATCACAGGGCTGGGAGATGTGCACTTAGTAAGGTGCTTTTCAGTGAGTAATTTTTGTTATCCTGTTTTAAGCTCTAGAAGGACCACTCAACTAGCTCTGTCCAGATTCCCTTGGATCCACAGATAAAAAACAGTGTGCATGCACGTGCAAACACACACACACACACACACACACACACACACACACACACACACACACACACACACCAGTTAATCTTAAAATGCCTGGGTACTCTTAAACCTTCCCTGCCACCCCAGGATAATCGGACAGAGTGGCCATTGGCCACTCCAACTGAAAACTCCCATGGCTGGTTGCTACTCCTTCTCTCTTCCCCAGTCCTCCCGAGTCGGTCTGCATCAACTCTCTCCAGCGCAACTCTAAGTGTCCCTCCCCATCCTCAGTCATTGGTCACTGGTATCTTTATTGATTGATCAAGAACCAATTGGGGAACAGGATCTTACTATCAGAACCCCCCCTACAGTGCTTGCTATGAATTTATGCAGGCATGAGGATAATTTGGGGGTGGGGAGAGGCCAGGTGTGGTACTGTGCGCCCACCACCCAAGCACACACGGAGACAAGTATATCCCCAAGTTTGCTGGTGAACCTGTCTGGCTGTAATACTGAGCACCAAGCAGGTTACGTGAATGATCATTCCCCTAAATTAGATGAAGAGCAACTGGGAAAGACACATGATATCTTGGGTCTCCATAAACAAATACACATATGTATACACAAACACACACAGAAATAGACACACACGCACACACATACACAGACACATACACATACACATAGACACACACATACACACACACACATACACATACACACACACATACACATACACACACATACACACACATACACATACACACACACACACACACACACGTGGATGAAATTTAAAAATACTGTACTAAATACTGCATTGTTTTCCAACTTCTGGCAGTAACTTTGACTTAGCTTCCCAACAGGTACTGCTAAACACATACCCAATATAATTAATTACTTTCCTACCAAGATTTGATGAAACAAAACATTCCATAATATTAATTTTCTTTCTCATTTTCCGGAAGTAAGCACTATTTTTTTTTAATAATAGATCATGCAGCTAAGGCTGGACTCACTTCATTGTACAGCGGAATCTGGCCTTGGCTTCCTGGTCCTCCCACCTTTAAGCTTCAGTGTTGGCGTTAAGGGCGGGAGTGACAGCGACCACTAATCTCAAAGTTTCCTTGTGTTTGTTCCCTCCATGTTTTATTACAACAGAGTTTGCATGCAATACCAAGAGACCTTAACCCCTTCACGGACAGAATCTGCGCTGCCAAGAATATTCAGAGAAAGCTACAACTGGACTAGTCATGAAAAGTCTTTAAATGGCAAATGTGATGGCTGATTTTGGCTGTCGAAACACTTGAGAAGAGAACCACAATTGAGAAACTGCCTCCAAGCCTGTGATAATTAATGTCTATGGAGCACTTCCTTGATTGCTAATGCATGTAGGAGCTCTGAGGCCCACTGTGGGCGGTGCTGTCCTTGGACAGGAATCCTGGGCTGTAGGAGGGTGATGGCTGAATGTGAGCATGGAAGTGAGCCAGTAAGCAGCATCGCCTGTGGCCTCTGCTTCAGTTCCTGTCTCCCGGTGGGTTCCCACCTTGAATGTCAGAGCTTTGGCTTCTCAGGATGGACTGTATCCTGTGGGCCAACTAAACCCGTTCCTTTCCCGTGCTGCTTTTGCGCATGCTGCTTACCACAGCAACAGAAACCAAACCAAGATGAGAGATGACTTATCCACGGTACACACAAACGCAGTCTAACTAGCCTTGTGTGGTTTTGCCTTCTTTTCCTCAGCTCTCAAATTCTACTGCTAAAAGGACAACTACATGAGTCTGATTTCTGTCCCCATTAATATTCACTTTTTAAAAGTAGGTTCTTGAATGATTAAGACTAATGTGTTCCCGTTGGGGTTGGTCTGGTGCTGCTATGACTCAAATGCTAAATACTGTATCCCAATACCTGGTTGCTCCAATAGGAGTGAATTCTCCCTTACACCAGCTTCTGTGGTGCAAACCTTGCCCCCAGGGTTAACTGGTCAATAAAGGGCTAATGCCTGTCATTGGGCAGTAGATAGAGGGGGGTGGCAGGAAGAGAGGAATAGGGGAGGAAAGCTGAGACGTGGAGAGGAGGAGGCAGCCAGGAGAGAAGATGGACCGTGAGCACGTGGCCAGGGGAAACAGCAAGGAACAAGGGACAGGTGGCTGGGATGTAAGTCAGAATAGCTCTGAAATCTGCAGTCTTGGCTTACGGCTTGTAGACGAAATCCCTGGATTGTGTGTCTTATATGCACTCCAGCTAGAATTTGTAATTCCATGTACAGGTTACACAAGTTTTGTTCACTTGGCTCCAACCACTTACCTTCTGCTATACTTTTTGAAACAGAAGTGATTGTGCAGACCAGACATCAGTCACGAACTAGTGACTGGGACTGCACACGTGCTTACACACTTACACCCTGGGATAACGGATAGTCTAATAACGTCACGCATCTCTCCGTACGATCTGTAACTATAAAGTTAATGATGCTGAAGTTGGTATATATTTTTAAAATGAGAAACTCACTAGAAGGCTAGGGATATCATTCGGTGATGCCCAGACAGTTTGAGGCCCTGCATTTGGTCCCTAGTACTGCTTCCAGGCCCCCAACCCCCACCCCACATACACAAACCCGAAAGTCAAGAAGCTGTGGGCTGGAGAGATGGCTCAGTGGTAAAATGCACTTGCTGGGTAGGTATAGTGGCAAACATTTCTAATCCTGGCAGGTAGGTAGGGAGCAGAGTTAGACAGATCTCTGTGTTTGAGGCTAGCCTGGTCTTCATGGCCAACATAGTTACATAGAAAAGACCCAATCTGAAGAAGAGAGGGGAAAAATAAAGACACACTTGCTATTCTTTAGAGAATTGGGGGCAAATCCCCCCAGGGCAGCCCGACCATGGCACCCAGCTCCAGTTTGTGTCCTCGCTGCCCTTCACAGGCACACACCAGAAAAATACGCATTTCTCTTCGGTGTATGCTTTGGCCTTTGCCTTTGTCTCCTTTTCTTCCTCTTCTGTCCCAGGCACTGGGCCTACTCTCTGCACAGAGCCTTGCTCACCAGAGTCTGAATCACACAGAGCCGTGTAGAGTGGGACCCTCCATAACTAGAATCCCTGGGCAGACAGCATGCTTCTACTACAGCGAGTGACAAAATGCAGACTAGGAAACTTAACTATACATCATCATTCTAAAAGCGGACTAGGATCCGAATATCCACGCACACACCCTTCAACCTTCTGAGCTCATCATTGAGAGAACACTTCTCTTGTAGAGACACATTCTGTTTCCTCATCTACATAGTGACTCACAACCACCCATAACTCCATTGCCAAGAATATGATGACCTCTTA